>NC_046663.1:130093822-130095461 GCF_010883055.1 Belonocnema kinseyi
TTTTTATTTCGTTTCCTTAAATTATTTCCTTTAATTCTTTATTTTGTATTTATTGAGAAATATAAGTTGAAACTTTAAAATGTTCTCCACCGGTCATGTATAGAAAACTATACTTTCCAGTTGGTCGATTAAGCTTTTGTTTGCATTTACTTGTTTAACTGTTTGCATATTTAATTCCATTAAAAATTTTTTGATTTTGCTAAAATAATTATTTTAAATTCTTTCCTTTAATAAAAAACTTGCTTTTTTAAATTTGTTCGTAAATAAATTTATTTTCTAATAATTTAAATATTTGATCAATTTTCAGTTTCTTTTATAAAATTTTGAAAGCTTATGCATTCTAAATTAATCACCTGATTAACAATAAAGGTTTCTTTAAGAAAAATAACCACAATAATGCAAAAAATCCCACTTTTTTATTTGAAAAAGATATTAACAATGTTTATTTCTTGCATAATTAAAAAGAAATTAGGAAGGAATTTCATATTTGAATAAAATTATGAATTGAACTAAAAAATACATGACCTGGCACTTTTTTGTTAAACTTATTTTTTCAAAAATTGTATGCTCCTTTTCAAAGATCTTAATTGAAAACCGAAGTTTAATTCCGCTCTATTGTATTATTCATAACTTTCTTCTAACTGCAATTCATAACACAGTAGACAATTAGACATAATGTAAGAATTACAATGAACATGACAAGTCAAAACTGTCATCTAGGTACTTGAAGTTAAAGTGAATATTTATTTCTGACAATATTAAAACTTTCATTTTAATATTGATTTTATTAAATTAAAAAGGAAGATATGTTAAAATTATTTACGCCTAGCCTAAATATGTGCCTATGTGATTAGCCGTGATTATTTCTGCCGTCTTGGAGAAAAAAAATACTATCTAAAGTCTAAAGTTTGACGTAAGGGTCATTTTCGCGTTGCATCGTATACGTGAAGAAGACTCACGTCAAAACGAAGATAGTGAGTTTCTTCACGCAAACAGCAGATTTGACTTAACCCATTTTTCCCTCTCGATCGATTGTTCACCTTGGCGCGCGGGGTATTTCCTAAATTAATTTTTTTACGTAAAAAAAAGTCGTGCATACCAAAATGTAATATCTTTTCTCGATGAATCAAATTAAACAAAAAGGTTTGAAAGTGTAAAATTAAAAATGTAAAGCATTGAACAAATTCTGAATTTAAGAATCAAATCCTAAACAATTAAAAATTTTAACATTGAAATTTAATCTGATAATACCCAAATACAAACGTTTAGAATTCTGCATTTCAATTTTCAATTCAAAACTTTCAAAATTAAATAATTTAAATTTATCAGATTATACTTGAGGCATATTCAAAATTTAGAAAATATTAATGCTTGTATTTACAATTTATCAACTCTATAAAAAATTTCAAATAATACAATTCTTGAAATTTCTGTTTATAATATTACTCAATTTGAATGTATTAAATTGAAAATATATTAAAACCTTTCAATCTAAAATTCCTCTCCTTATAAAAAGTTTTCGATTTCAAAGGCTTTACATTAAGGTGGCTTGGGCGTTTGGTGCCGTACAATGTGGGGGGCACTGTGGGGGCTATCTATCATGCGATCAGTCTTTATTTGAATTTTATTGATATACGCA
>NC_046663.1:130095561-130101304 GCF_010883055.1 Belonocnema kinseyi
AAAATAAAATATAAAAACAGCGTCAAATTCTTTTAAAAAATATAGACTATTGAAGTACATATTAGTTCAGTGAATTTATAGCATTGGTTTATATTATTTTTCATGGTTGCGGTTTAAAAAATGTAATTAGCTCATATATTAAATCAACAAAAAGATGAAAATTATGGCAATTTTTATGTCAAGTTTTAGTATTAAATGATAAAAAAAATTAATCAAACTTACATTTTTTCTTAAAGTTAGATTTCTGGAGCAGGGAAAATGACATTTTGTAAAATTGAGTTACTTCCTGTTTCAATTTGAAAAAATGGTTCATATTTATAACATGGCCTTAGCTAAACTATAGAAGCAAACCGTAATTTCCTTTGACTTTCGAAAATGCTTCTTACACTTTACAGCTGTTAAAAAACTCATAAACCACTTAATTCACCAATATTTAAAAAATGCAACATTTCAAAAGACATTTGTCTAGGTCTATAAGGAAATTTAAGAAAAAATTTTTTTATAAGTTTTTATAAGGAAATTTCTTTTCAGAATTTTTATTTCTTTAACCAGAAAAAAATAGTAAGGACATATTCAACCAAAATTCTGGTTGATTTAACCAGACAGCTTTTTTAGTTTATTTTAATTTAAATAAAACTTAACTGTATCTTCAAATTCACTTTTCTACTAATTTCCAAAAAATTATAACTTAAATAAAAAATAAACTTTTTAATTCAAATTTGTTATTACTATTTTATACTAACATCTTTGCTACATATTGGGCATAATTTTGATTTCAAAAAGTCTTTAGAGTTTTCGAATTCCTTTAAGACCTTTTCTACTCAATTGAAATTATTTTTCCATTCACTTATAAAGTAAAATTAGATTATTACCATGTTTGATTTCAAATGCACTATGATTTGGCGCGACCGAATATATAGCTGCCTGTCGCGCCTCTATAAAAATGTGGCGGAACCAATCGGTACATGTCGCGCCTCTACAAGTATGTGGCCGAACTAAAAGCAATATATATATGCAGGACCGCAAACTTGCCTGCCGCGCTAACTACCGGTATGTGGTGCAACTAATCTCATGCCGTATCTAGGACCTAATATCTTTGGTTACAATCACAAAATGTGGGCGAACATGGTGAATGTTGATATGCATGTCATGTGCGCATCGACGCCCTACCGAAAGAAATGTGAGTTTTCTTTAGGGAAATAGCTTGGCCCATTTGAGTCTATAAACAAAGTCGATTTGAAACAAAATAGTCTCTGAGATAGTTCCAGAGATTTGGGTCCTTTTCAAGAACCTTTTAGTAGTCGTTTTAAGAGTGGTGCGACGGTAATATAATGTTCCTTTTGTATTCGTCACGCACCGGGCGGGCAGAGTTATTTACAGTAGTTGGTCATGGCTAATCCGCTCTCCCTTTTTAAATTTCTCTTCAAATTATTAACTTTTTTTTTTAATTGATGAATTTTCTCATTATACTTATTTATAATTATAACTTATATACTGATATACAATTTTCTAGTTGAATTAAAAAATGTTGTCTTTTTTGGCGTATCTCATTCCATTTACGAGAAACGTTCTATTAATTCCAATTTTAAGCATTAAAAAAAAAGTTAGATATCTGAAGTCATCGAAACCCATAGATTCCGAATTATTATGTTTTAGGATGTGAACTGTGAAATTAAAAAAATCTACTTCTAAATTTTAAAGCGAAAGCTTAACAAAGGACCCTTGAGTGTCGGCTACTCTATTGAGATAGCCTCTCTGCTTGTTATTTGTGATCGTATTCTTATTTCAATTTCGGCGCGTAACATGCGTGCATGAATTGTTATCTGGATTGTTAAGCTTTTGGATTAAAATCTAGAAACAGATTTTTTAAACTTCATAGTTAACAGTCTAAAACATAATAATTCGTAATTTATGGGTCTCTATGATTTCAGATATCTAACTTTTTTTTTAAATTGGAATTAATACAACGTTTTTCGTAAATGGAACGAGATACGCCAAAAAAGACAACATTTTTTAATCTAGAAAGTTGTATATTAACTACCGATATAAATCTCTGAGTATATTGCAAAGATTCTATAGGGTCAGAGAAGCTCCGAGAAATTCTCCGCAGGTACTCAAGTAGATATATTTAAAGGTCCAGGTAGTTGTTTTAAATGGCTTAAAGGTATTAAAATGTCCTTTCCGAAATTGAAATAGAAATACGGTCATAAATAACAAGCAGAAAGGCTGAAATTGAAATTAGAATTCGATCATAAATAACAAGCAGAGAGGCTATATCAATAGAGTAGCCGACATTCAATGGGTCCTTTGTTAAGCTTTCCGATTAAAATTTAGAAGTAGATTTTTTATATTTTATAGCTAACAGCCAGAAACATAATAATTCGGAATCTACGGGTTTCGATGATTTCAGATATCTAACTTTTTTTTTAAATACCCGGTAATAAGCGTAGAATAGAGAAAAATTAATATTTTCAGATTTCAGCGTAAAAGTGAAGATTAGTCTATTATTATGAATGCGCGATTTTTCCATCTGTCTAAAATGCCACAATAAGAATAAGATACCTGCTAAACTTATTCACTTCTATTTCCATAGCGACCGCCACACAGTTTTCTATTTTCCCAAAGAGAACGTGTTTTCAATATATTTAATTCCTTCTAATTGTTACGCTTGTTATCGGGTGCTTAAAATTGGAATTAATACGACGTTTCTCATAAATGGAATGAGATACGCCAAAAAAGACAATATTTTAGAATCCAACTAGAAAATTGTATATTAGTATATAAGTTATAATTATAAATAAGTATAATGAGAAAATTCGTCAATAAAAAAAATGTTAATAATTTGAAGAGAAAATTAAAAAGGTATAGTCGGATTAACGACGGCCAACTACTGTAAATAACTCTGCCCACCCGGTACGTGACGAATACAAAAGGAACATTGTATTACCGTTGCACCACTCTTAAAAGGACCACTAAAAGGACCTTGAAAAGCACCCAAATCTCTCAGACTACCTCAGAGACTAAATCGTTTCAAATCGACTCTGCTTATAGTCTCAAATGAGCCAGGCTATTTCGCTAGAGAATACTCAAAGATTTCTATCGGTAGGGTTAGTATATAAATTATAATTATAAATAAGTATAATGAGAAAATTCGTCAATTGAAAAAAAACTGTTAATAATTTGAAGGGAAATTTAAAAAGGAAGAGTCAAGTTAGCGACGGCCAACTACTGCGTAAATAACTCTGCCCGCCCGGTACGTAACGAATACAAAAGGAACATTATATTACCGTCGCATCACTCTTGAACGGACCACTAAAGGGACCCAAATCTCTCTGATTATCTCTGAGACTAAATCATTCAAATCGAACCTGCAAAGAGTCTCAAAACGGCCAGTCTCCCTTACGAAAATAAACTATTCAAAAACTATTGTAATCCTATTCATTCATCATTGTCTGAATATTAGAGTACTTGTCACTCACTATTCAAAGCCTATTGGCGCCCAATAGTAAACGAATGGTGAATTGGCGTGAAAATGTGTTAGAAAAAAGGAGCGGGCTGACCACGAACGCCATTTCTACTTAGAGAAAATGGTTTAAAAGTTCGTGATGAGCACCGCTTGTTCAAGGCTTGTAGTGACTCTAGGAACCAGTAGATGGCTGCAGACATGACAAATGCAAGTAAGTACTGATTTCCAAAATCCCTTTGCACCTCCTCCCGTATCCACTGTGATTGAGCTCAGTCAGTGATGCCTTTTAGTGGAGAGAAATTAAAACATTCAATACATTACATTTAAATATTTACACAACAATTACTTATTTAACGTCTTTTAATTAAGGTGGTTGTCGTTCAAAAGTCAGATATCTGAAAAGAATAGTTTTTCTATGATTTTAAGAATCAAAATATTGTAACTGACGTTATTTCAAATAAAATACAATATTTTTTATGAAAAATGTTACAATTAAAAAAAAAACATTAATTTTAACAATTTTTTTGCAATTTAATTTTTTCTGCCAGTCACTTTTTCCCAATTTAAAAAAATGATTGCATTTTAATAAATCACGGCTTATTTTGCCCGGGAAAACATTCTCTACAACTCTACTGTTTCCAATTTAAAAAATAACAAAATAATCTTAAAACATAATTATTCCTTTACAAATTTTTTCGTAAAAAAAATTTGTTCTAACGATTTTAGCAATAGAAAAATTTACATTAAAAATTAGAATCATCTTTCAAAATTTGATCAGAAGAAACGGCCAGAAAAAAATTCAATTACAAAAAACGTGGTTACAAATAATGTATTTTTTTGTTGCTGCGAATTTCAACATTTTTCATAAAAAATAATACTCAGTCTTATCTCATTTAACAACTTACCGACTAATCAATGCAAATCAATTGCCAAATTAATATCTCATTTAACAAGTGATTTGCGCTTGACTATCGGTAATTTTAGATTGATAAATTTTGTTGGACCATAACTCAATTCGAAAATAATACAAATTTTGTTTATATAAAGGTTTATTACATTGTTTACAAAAGGGTTGCTCGAAATCTTTTACAATTGTCGAAATCAATTCAATTAAATCAAAAAATTACCAATTGCATTACATTTCAACAAAAACTAACAGGTACGGAATCCACAGTCTTATATTGAGCTGCACGCTGGGTTTGACAAGATGACAATTATGTCATTTTCCCAGTATTGACAAAATTATATACAATTGACAAATTAATATCGCATTTAACAAGTGAATTGCGGTTGACTGTCGGGAATTTTGAGTTGATAAATTTTGTTGGACCATAACTCAATTCGAAAATAATAAAATTTTTGTTTATATAAAGTTTTATTACATTGTTTGCAAAAGGGTTGCTCAAAATCTTTTACAATTACCGAAATCAATTCAATTAAATCAAATAATTACAAATTGTATTGCATTTCGATAAAAATCTATCAGCGACGAAATCGACAGTCTTATTGAGCTGCATGCTGGGTCTGACAAGATGACAATTATGTCATTTGCCCAGTAGAGGCTGCTTCAGCTGAGTCCGTGTACGCTTACCGACTAATCAATGCAAATCAATTGCCAAATTAATATCTCATTTAACAAGTGATTTGCGCTTGACTGTTGGTAATTTTGGGTTGATAAATTTTGCTGGACCATAACTCAATTCGAAAATAATAAAAGTTTCTTTTATATAAAGTTTTATTACATTGTTTACAAAAGGGTTAAAAATCTTTTACAATTACCGAAATCAATTCAATAAAACCAAAAAATTACAAATTGCATTACATTTGAACAAAAATCTATCAGCGATGGAATTCACAGTCTTATTGAGCTGCATGCGGGGTCTGACAAGAATACAAGATGGTGATTTCAATATATGGTTTTAAACAAATTTTGATCTCCCATCGTGGATTCGCCATCTTGGATTATAAACAATTAAAATTTTGATTTCAAATTCATATTCAACGACCTTAAAAACCCCCGAGTTCCTAATTTCAAAGCAAAGTATATGTTTAAATATAATTCTTCATCCGTCATCTTGGAATTGTCATATTAAAATTCTAGTTGCAGATTCGTGCTCAGCGACCCCAAAAACCACCGAGCAAGAATTTTACTCGAAAAATAGACAACTTTTGCACTCCTACCAGGTGTATACATATGAAACCGGTATTTTTTCAAGAAAAAAAACACATTTATTTCAAGAGAATGATAACAAATATTTTATTCAAAGTATGCGCCCT
>NC_046663.1:130101404-130112430 GCF_010883055.1 Belonocnema kinseyi
CGCCAATTAGCACAAATGGTAAGTTCCGACAGTGCCTACAAGTGTGCCTACTGGCCGCTAAATGGCAATACCGGTTTCATATGTATACACCTGGTACACTCTTAATAATGTTTCGAATTGTACAACACTTCTGAAATACTTCTACAATATAAGCGTGAGGTAAAATTGCAAACATGTATTCCAATATACATGTATTAAAGTGTTTTTACGAAGAAAACTGTACACATGGAATTCACAATATTTGCCGAATTAAAAGATTTGACGGAACTAAGTTCGTGGAATTCAGGGAATTCGCCGAATTCATTGATTATATTATATTATATAATTATATTATATTACATTTTTTTCGCTTTAACAGGTGTCGAAATATCCAGCCTTTAAACTTGGCGCCTCTGCTACAGATCTATAACAAAACATTATTTTACGTTAGTGTAAAGCTTGAATTACGTCGTTAGCAGCACAAATGTGAACTGAGAGCTTCCTTACTCACCCCCCTCGTTTTAAGTTTGCTGCCCTCTTCTTCGCTTTTTTGGACAGTATTCAATTTTGCCCTGATAGTCTCCAAAATAATCTTCCTTGGGTTCTACAGCCGAGGAAAGCGGCCGCTTACATAACCTATGAATAAATTTGTTGAATAATATTTATTACATGTTTCATTGATGTGTGTTTATAGGTATAACAACATCATTATGATTACTTACATATTATTGCGTCCACTTTTTCTCTATCCAGCTTGGATAATGCCAGTATCCCCTTACGTACATGGACATTGCATGCCCCTCCTGTAACATATGACCTCTCCATCGTGTCTCTGTCGAAGAAGTAGGTCATCATATCGTTGGTCATCTTCTTCGCATTGAAAGACGACCATTTCCGAGTCGCTATTCGATATATCGTCGGGTATATCGTTTCTTGCGGCTGCGTCCTCTAATTCGACACAGTTCTAGAATATAAATAAAAGTAAAGGAGGACTTTTTGTTACACTTTTGAACATTTTTTCCGACCGAGCTTTGTAGGGCATGCGTGCGTATATGTACATTTTAAATTTGTGCTTACCTCCTTCAATGATTTTAAATCTACAGTTCTTTCTATGGACCTTATTGCTGCTTTGTTTGTTCTCATCTGAAAAAAGAAGATACATACTTTAATTATAACTACAGTATCTTTTAGAAAACATAACAATTTTTCGTGTAACAATAATAAAATGTACGAATTTTTTGCACGGATGTATGGTGCAGCTCCTGGGAAGAACTGGGCGTGATTTTTTTTAAATCCTGACGAACACGACCCTCAGCCATTACAGCCGCTACTTTCGCCAGGAGTCCGGAATTGGATTTGAATTCTCCTCTCAGCTCTACCAAAACAAATTTCATATTAACGATGTATCTCTAAATATTGCAATTTTTTCTATTTGCCTGGTAAGTTCAACACTGCAATTAGAATAAATTTTGAAACCTACATGTTTTAACAATAAAACTTTCTGAAATCGTTCTTTACCTCCGCATGGGAGAATAATGATGAGAATTTCGTCCCATTCCGTTTTTTCAGTAAGTTCCCTTTTCATCATGCGTGGTGGCCCAATTCTGCAGCTGGGCCATTTTATTTTCAGCATTCCTTTTGTGCTAATGGCCTTCCTGATTTCTTCAGAATTCAGCTGCTTCTCTAACCATTCAGCGTACGCGACCACGTACTTGTCTTTACTGCTGTCGTACCGGACTTCGCAGATAATGCACATATTTCCCGGATTCTAACAAACAAACAAAAAATTCATACTTTCGGAACCAGTCTGAATTTAGTCGCGTCACAAAACAGGGATGCCTTCTGCAAGCATGAGCTTTTTAAGATATTATAATGCACTAATATCACAGAAAAAAATTAATTTAAATTTTGTTGCTGTCGTCTGCTACGACGTCCGTAGCAGTAATGGGAAAAAGGCAAAGTATTAAAGAATTCGAGCTATAAATCGGGACACCAGATTTTAAAAATTCACAGTAAAAAGTTAAACTTTGCTGCTTTCACCGAGGTTACGAGAATAATTCTGATCTCGTCTACTGCGTCGCGCTGAAATGAGGAAATTTTTGTAAAATATGTAGAATCAGCAGCAGATAACACGAAAAAAATTTGTTCCTACTGATATATCTCCAGCGAAATAAATGACGCTATTGTAGACGAATTAAAACTTATTTAATACCATTTAGCAAAAGCGAAAAAAGTAACTGACAGATGGGAATCCCTATTTTTCTCCAATTTAATTAATTTAAACGACGCTGGATAGTGCTGGCGTCGTAATTGTCGCTACACCTCGAATAAAAATGGCATTATAAGGCAAAAGATTATCCAGGCAAAGTTAAAAATCGGAAATTATCTTCGAATCATGTAAGGTTTAGCTAACAAGGTTCATTTTTATTTTGGTGAATCTTTCACCTGGATTCGAAGTAAACCTTATCTTCAATTTTTTCTGTGATTGCTTGTTCACATTCGAACCCTCGCGAGACCACAAAAGAAGAAATACAATGTGATAGCGTAACAAACTTAAATTATTGCGTTATAGATTACACACTTATGCGTTATATAATGTAAAAACTTTCAATGTACGATATCACGATTTTGCGCTATTATAATGCGATAATTACGATATGTAGCGCAGGAATTACGGAATATATTGTCATTCATGCGATATAGTTTTCTCAATGCACAATTTATTTTTGCCTAAAATAATGTCCGCGATGTGAAATTCTGTCGCTAGTGGCTATTCTTCCGGCCATTAAATATGGAAAATTCTCGAAAATTTCATTTTTTACAACTTCATATTGACGTGGTAGAAAGAGGTTCATTTTACACCTTAAGGGTCGGAGCAGAAAATCAGAAAGGGCATTTTCGAGGAACCCAAATTTCAGAGACTTCATTGAATATGGAAAATTCTCAAAAATTTTATTTTTTACAACTGCATATTGACGTGGTAGAGAGGGATTGATTTTATATGTTGAGGGTTGGAGCCAAAAAATCGAAAAGGGTATTTTTGTGGAGCCCAAAAATCAAAGACTCCATTGACACTGGAAAATTCACACAAAGATTATTTGTTTAAAATTTCATATCTACGTAGTAGAGAGAGGTTGATTTTAGACGTTAAGGGTTGGAGAAAAAAAATCGAAAGGGGTACTTTTAAGGAGCCCAAAAACCAAAAACTCCATTGATTATGGAAAATCTTTAAAAGATTATTTTGTCACAATTTCATATCAACGTCGTAGAAAGAGATTGATTTTAGACCTTAAGAGGGCTGTGTACATGGGCTTTTGGAGACATGTCCTCTAGGTGTAATTTCTCCGAAAGTATTGTGAAAAATATGACTTATGTCGTATTTCTGGGTTAGGAAAATAACGAGCTATGGATATGTGTAATCAAAAGTGAAATAATGTTTATTATATTAAAAATATGATTAGTCAAAGTTACCCTACTTTTGAAGGCCAATTTCTCGGCTTGTAATGATTATGTCGAAAATTGTATGTCGCATAAACGTATATAAAGTCTTTCTGAAAAGATTAACATGTATGAAAGAATTATTGCTTTGAAAGAAATACTAAAAAACATGCATAAACGAAAAGCATTTTTGGGTTAAATTTAAGGCAAGTAACTACCGATCCTAGCGGCCAAATGCTAGAGTACGTTAAGCACGCCCACGCTGTTGTACTCAATGCAATGCATACCCTTAACCTCACCCCGGAAAGTTGCAGGGCCCGTAAGGTCACTAATACCTACGCAAACTGGAATTCACATCTGGCACCATTCTCAAGAAAACCTTCTTGGATTCATTTCTGAATTTTCTCTTTGGCACCAATGAAATGAACGAAATTTTAAAGTTCCCAAAAAATATGTTAAAAATACTACTCTGACGCTCAACGGATTTGGGCGTTTCTTGAAATTCTGATTCGAATGATATATACTTTTAGAAGTCACTTTTGGCACGAAAAATTGAATGTAATAATTCTTCCAAATTAGGGTAACTTTGACCAAGCCTATTTTTGATATAATAAACATTATTTCACTTTTGATAACACATACACATAGCTCCTTATTTTCCTAATCTAGACATACCACAAGTTATAAAGCCTAAACGACATGTGTCGAAAAGCATGTTATCATTTATAATTGTGAACAATGCTTTCATATAAAATAGTCGTAAGAAGTGGAAATAAAGTTTGAAATTTTGAAAATGATCTACATGAAATATCGTCTGATCGAAACATATCATGGACATAGTTTTGAAATATACTGAAATAATGCTTTAGAAATTTTAACACTTTCAGAAAATAATATTTGACAAATTTTTTTTTGTTGCGTTCCTCGCTTTCGCAAGCTTAAATATTTACAACCCGTACAGAAATTTCCCCATCTTTCCTTATTTGAAGTTGGCTGCCGATGGGGTCCCTATCATAATATCTAGTGTAGAAAAAAATGTTTGGGACCCCTATCGAAATATCTGGTACAGAAGAAATTGGTTGGGGCCTCTATCAGAATATCTAGTCTAGAAAAAACTGACGGATGCCCTATCAGGTTTTAGCAAAGAATTTTGTACCTCGTACATAAGTATGGCAAATCTATCTTATCCTGTTTTTTTTTTAAGAAAAAAATTCCGCCCCTACGAAAAACTGTAAATGTTCAGAAAAAATTACATTTCCTGTCATTGTAAAAAGTTTTAATGTAGTCTACAACGGGAAAAAACGAAATATTACAGGAAGAAAAATTTCAGTCGATTGAAATTATTTATTTAAAAATTATTTTATTAATATTCCTGTTTAAAGTTCGTATATTTTGCATGTGCATAACGTCTTATAATAAAAAATTTTTAATTAGAAAAAGTGAGTTCAAAATTTTTTGATCTGGAGCTTATGAGTATGGCTTTTTCATCAATTATCAACTCGAAGGTTTAGCGTAATAGTTAAGACTCCCGACTGTTAGGCGATAGAATTAGGTATAGATGTAGGTGTTCGATACTTCATATCGTTAGAAATTTTATTTGTAATATAATGTTTAAAAACGAAATATATGTATTCACTTTAAATAAGGCCATTAATATTTCAAGTCAAAATACTCGCAATCAATTAATATTTATTTTTTAAATACCTTTTTTGTCATATCAATTAAATATTCAATTCAATGAAATATTTATCAAGTAAGAGAAAGAGTCTAGACGGGGCCTTACTAACCATCGGGCGATAAAAGGGAACTCTCGTTAGGGCCTGCTCAGAAGTTCTAGCTAGAACCTGACTAAAAAAGCGTTACATAACTAGTCAGGCTCTCTCAATTTTTCCCGGCGAGCGCCCAATTAGAAATAGGGGAATATATCCAGGCACCTACTATAACCCGATCGGAATTTCTACATGGGAACTTTCTAATTTACAAATATGGAAAAAGTAATTCAATTGGGTAGAATTAAGTGAATTTAGAAGAACTCAAAAAAAGTAAAAGAACTGAATAGGATTAACGATAAATTAATAAGATTTCAGGGCGAATTCCAAATGAATTATACAAAATATTTGAAAATCTCTTCAGATCGTCACAAACAATTCTGTGAAATCCATTAAAATTTTAAAACTCCATAAAATTATTAAAATCCTTGGAAATCCCTTGAAATTGTTTACATATCTTGAAAATGAAATGGAATATTTAAAAATATCATAAAATAGTGAAATTATATTTTACGATTGCATGGAAAATGTATTGAAGTACATTGATATTTGTTAAATCCCTCAAAATCATAGACAGCCTTTAAAAATCTTATTAGATAATGTTGTATATTTTGAAATACTTTAAAACCTGATACTTCTTGTAAAATCGTTTCATATCCTCAGAAATTCTAGAACATTGTTTACCCTAAAGTAACGCAAAAGCTTTAAAATTACATAAAAGTAATGAAACTAATAAAGCAAATGCCTTCGAATGTTTTCAAATCACGTAAACTACTTCTAAGTAAAAAGCTGGTGAAAATGTCTGAAGTTTCTAAAATACCCGAAAATCTTTAAAATTTCTTCAAATTATTGTAATCTCTTTCAAAGTTCTCAGAGTCTTTATCAATTTATGAATCTTAAACAAATCTTTAAAAATATTTGTAAGGCTTCAAGATAATTCAAAAATGGGTATAGAGGTGAAATGGATTGTGATTAACCCACGAATTAATGTATTGAATAAAAAGTATAAATAAATTCTATAAATTTTAAACAATTCGCCAGCCTAACGCAGCAATGTTTCACAAATAAAATGCTAATTACAACAAATTACGCCTTGTGATGATTATTCCTACAATTAAAAAAATTAATAGGCTAGATCCTTTATGAAAAACGTACGGAAACGTCCGCCAGCGGTTAACCAGTACAGAAGCAGTACAAGGCAACATTGTAAAGCGTTACCAGCCAGTACTGGCCGCGTATAGATGCCCAGTACTGCGATTTCAGCAATCTGTACTAGGCTCGCACTGCTAGCACAAATTTTAATAATTCATATTGATATTAAAAGCATACTTGGTCAAAGTTACCCTACTTTTGAAAAATAATTTCACGGTTTGTAACCATTATTTAACAATATAAGAATAAGATTCTTATATTAAAAACGACTTTTTCTAGTAGATTGAAAAATTGCAATCCAAATTTGTATTTTATATCAAGTATATTTCGAAATTATCTCCACTATATGTTTCAATCAGAAGAAAATTGAAAAAGAGCATTTTCAGTGTCTCCAACTTTATTTCGACTCCTCACGGTTGAGTAAATTAAATTTTTAAATCTTTATTCCACATAAAGGAATTAAGACAATTTACACATATTTTGTGAACTTATTAGAAGGAATTAAATAATCTCGAAATATGAACACTTTTGGGGAATAGAAGACATCTCTGTGAGGTTAACTGTCGGTACAGTTACAAGGAAGAAAAGACGTTCCCTTTTGGGGAATAGGAACCTATGCGGCTGAGACCGCATAGACGGTCCGCTCAACAAACTACCATCCGCCGCAAGGGTGGCGGTTTCCAGACAATGCCTGACCCAAGGTGACGGTCCCCTGATGATGACTTTCTTCCAGGCAATTTTTTCACACTTTTTTTACTACGTACCCTTTTTTTCTGAAAATATTCCAACTATGATTGGCTGTCAAAATTTTTTTTGTCACTAACACGCTCCACCTTTTTGGGCATGCTTATCATATTTCTGTCTCTCTCGCACACTGAACTCAGAGTTCCCACGCTATTACACAGTCCTCTTAAGGGTCGAAGCCAAAAATCAGAAAGGGCATTTTCGAGGAGCCCCAAAATCAGATACTTCATTGACACTGGAAAATTTCTCCCAGAGATTAGGTTTTTAAAATTTTATATCTACCTGGTAGAGAGGGGTTGCTTTTAGATGTTAAGGGTTGGAGCCAAAAATCGGAGGGGGTACTTTTAAGGATCCCAAAAACCAAAGACTCCATTGACTATGGAAAATTCTCAACAATTTTGTTTTTTTACAACTTAATATCGACGTGGTAGAGAAGCATTGATTTTAGATGTTAAGGGTCGAAGCCAAAATATCGAAAAGGGTATTTTTGTGGAGCCCAAAAATTAAAGACTTCATTGATTATGGAAAATTCTCAAAAATTTTATTTTTTACAACTTCATGTCGACGTGGTAGAAAGAGGTTGATTTTAGACCTTAAGGGTCGGAACCAAAAATCAGAAAGGGCATTTTCGAGGAACCTGAATTTCAGAGACTTCATTGACACTGGAAAATTTTCCAAGAGATTAAGTTTTTACAATTTCATATCTACCTGGTAGAGAGGGGTTGGTTTTAGACGTTAACGGTTGGAGCCAAAAATCGGATGGGGTACCTTTACGTCGGCGAGAAAATCATAGGCATCTGCCTTTGAAGCTTAACAGCCCAGTCAGAAAAAATGCTAGCACAACAAAACAACAGTCAAATGAAAGATAAAAGTGTTCTACGTAAATGAGCTTGAAGACGTTTTCAACAAAAAAAAAGTCTAAAAATATCGGGATTTTCACAAAAAATAAGACTATCACATCCTTCCGGGTGATTGAAAATAATTACAGAGCCTATCCATTCCAGTTTGCAGTTTGAATCGCTTTAATATCTGTATTAGAACTGAAGATAATATATTTGCACATATTTGTACTTTTAAGCAACAATTTTTATTATTTTTTAAATTTCTTAATTGCAACTGGTTCACAACAGTTTTTCTCATACTCATGAACTTTTTCAAATTTTTCCCATCGCCCCTTGTATAATAAATAATGCTCTAAACTTGACTGTTCTTAAGAGGGCTGGGGACACCCGTGGGAATACTGAGTTGAGTGTGCGAGAGAGACAGAAACATGATAAGCACGCCCCAAAGGGTGGAGCTTCTGAGTGAACAAAAAATTCGACAGCCAATCGCAGTTGGAATATTTTCAGCAAAAAAGGGTACATAGTTTAAAAAAGTGTGAAAAAAATTGCCTGCGAGAAAGTAATAATCAGGGGACCGTCAGCCAGGTTCAGGCATTGTCCGGAAACCGGTACCCTTGCAGCGGGTGGTAGTTTGTCGAGCGGACGGTTTTTGGCCTCGTGAGATCCTCCCATTGTTTGAGATTAAACACAGCGGAGAAAAATCAGAATCTTGTACAATATTAATTGATTACATTTTAATGTACTGCATTAGCCTCGTTATATTAGTATGAGTAAATCAAAAAAAATTTAACAAAATTGGACAACATTTCCAATGTTACTTTATCTTTAAAGCTTTATTTTCCTAACTCGTTTACCAATCCAGGGATTCCACATAAGTTATAATTATTATCAATGGTTTAAATACCTATTGTTACATAACGATTGTTTAACAATTATAAAATAAGATTCTTATAACAAAAAAAGTTCGTGTAAAATAAGAAACTCCCATTCAAATTTTAACTTGATTTCAAGTATATTTTGAAACTATCCCAATTAAATGTTACGATTACATGACAATTCGAATAGAGAATTTTCAACATTTCAAACTGTATTTCGACTTTCTGCGACTATTTTAAGCAACAAAACTCTTAATAATTATAACTTATGTGTTTGCCTGAATTCGTGCCAAGAAAAAATGTAGAAGGGATTTTTGTAGTATATTGAGAAATTTGAGTTCAAATTTTCATTGGATATCAAGTATATTTCGAAATTATCCCAATGGAATGTTTCAATTAGAAGAAAATTCAAATCGAGCATTTTCAAATTTTCAATCTCTGACGTTCAATGAATTTACACTTTCTTGAAATTCTGAATGGATTGATATATACTTTTAGGAGTCACTTTTTCACACAAAAATTTCATTATATTAACAATAACCTTAGTCAAAGTTAGCATGCTTTTGAGCAACTTTTGTAGCAATCTAAACAATTTTTCTTAAATAATTATGAAAAACCAGAGGCCAATAGGGTGTCTGTATGGAGTAAATTTAAGGCAAGTAACTGCCAATCTTTATAAAAAATTGCTCAAAATACTTCTCTGACGTTCAACGGATTTGCACGTTTCGTGGAATTCTGAATCGATCGATATATACTTTTAGGAGTCACTTTTTTCATTAAAAAAATTGTATTATAATAACGATAACTTTAGTCAAAGTTACCCTACTTTAGAAGAATTATTGTATTTAATTTTTATGAAAAAAGTGACTCCTAAATGTATACATCATTCGATTCATAATTTCAAGAAACGTGCAAATGCATTTTCTGTTAAAAAAGATTTCAATTGACTTTTCATGATCAAAATAGAAATTTAAAAATAAGAAGTATGTTTCGGCGAATTAAATGAATTTTAAATCCTAAAAGGTGAATTTTAAAGAAAAAAAGGACACTTTAACAAAACTGTTGAATTCTTTACTGAACAGTTGCATTTAAGTCCAAAAGGGGGCCGCTGAGTTGCCGGCAAGCTAGCGCCGCCCTATTTTCTCGAAAACTAATGAAGCAAAACAAATTTTTTTGTGAAAACTAGAAAAAAAAGCCAAAATATATGCATTATATGACATTTTGTTTGTTGTTAGTGGCGCCGCTGAGTTGTCTGAACTGTTTTATACTCGGGTGCCGTTTTACCGTCCTCGCCTTCGGTTCAAACGTTAAATTTTTCTTCCTCGTGTAAAGTTCAATTTTACTGCCTAGGTCATGGCTCATCAGAAGTCAGTGTTTGGCTGCAAAGACTGTTGGCACGCTCTTGACCAGGTCAGGGTCCTTGCTGCCCTGGTTGTCCTAAGACCGACTTTCAGGGCAGTACCTGCGAGCTTAGTCAGGCCATCCCTTTCCTTAGAGGTCCTTTGTTAGAAAATGGTAACAAAATTTGACATATAAAAAAATATTAATTTTGGAATCAGTGATTTAGAAGTAATATATTTGGAATCTGCGTATTTGTCTGATTCCAAAGACATCTAATCAAGCTAAAGTTTCTTGATAGTAAACTCCTTCAAATCTTCAACTTTTCTATGCAAGTAATGTATCGTTGGAATCGGAAAAATTCGAAGATGCTGATTATGCTATTTTGAATTACGATATAATATATGCATTTGGAATAAAAATTATCCTGGGTTTCATTCTTTTTAGACTTGAATGTTAAGAAAATCTTTTTAATTTTTTGTGGATTCTTGTACATTATTATTTCTTAAGAGATAATTCATGTTTAATTCATACCTGTTTTCGGAAAAAGTGTACAGGGTTCGATTGAAAAGTAATGAGCCTTATTTTTTTAAGCAGTTTTATTAAACCTTTTGGCTTATACAACTAATATTCTTCAAAATAGGACTCTTGAGCGTCAATACACCGCTGGTAGCGGTCCTTCCACTGCCTCCCCTACAGCTTTCTTTTCAGGAGCGGGAACAAGAAGAAGTCCGGAGGGGACAGGTCTGGGCTGTAGGGAGGGTGGGGAAGCACCGGAACCCCCATTTTGGCCAATGCAGAGATGCAGAGGAAGGCGGTGTGCGCCGGCGCATTGTCGTGATGAAGGGTCCAATTTTTGACGAGGTCGGGCCGAACCCGGGCGACGCGG
>NC_046663.1:130112530-130119213 GCF_010883055.1 Belonocnema kinseyi
CCCCCTCAATCAATTTCCAAATGTAATTCTCTGTACGGAAAAATCAAAAGAAAAATAATAATGTATGAAATTCTGCAGGTTCAATTTTTAATCTATTATAAAATAAAAATTCGAAAAATCATTTAATTATTATTATATAAACTTCTAATGTGTACAAACATAATATTAATAATAATTTTTATTTCAAAAAATATGGATTGAAATAATTAGGTATAATTTTGCATATTAATAATTACAAATTGCTAATAATTTATAGTGTTCTAAAATTGGAGATAATGAATTTAAAAAATTATTTATTATAATAAAATTTTCAGTTGAAAAAATCATTAAAACCAATGTTTAGTGAAATAATGAATTTCAAACTGTAATGTAAATTAAGAAATTTAAAAGGTATACTTGAAATTGTGCACATTCAAACAATTGACAGCTGCAAATTAATGAATTTAAAAATATAATACTTCAACTACATCGTTAAAAATTATGTTGTTTTTAAAAATTTTTTAATTACTTTTTTCAACTGGTCATAGCCCGACTCGCACTGATACCTGCTTAAGTGTACCCCCACCATTGCTACCCCTCACTTGCCTCTACCTAGTTGTATATCTCGCGTCGGGTTAGGGGCGGGTATACCTGAGATTTTGAAATCGGCCATAGCCCGACTCGCACTGATACCTGCTTAAGTGTACCCCCACCATTGCTACCCCTCACTTGCCTCTACCTAGTTGTATATCTCGCGTCGCGTTAGAGGCGGGTATATCTGAGATTTTGAAATCAGTATCTATTGTACTTATAATCCCGTTGTATTCGCAATACTCATTCATAGAATGCAAATTTTATCGTGTTAACATTTTCTATGAATTTAAATTGATGGAACTCTTAATGCTTTTAATTTTAAATAAAATAATATTACCATATAAAGCTCTCAACCTATTTGAATGGAAGAAACAAATTTCTTGTACTTGAGTTTCTAAAATATACAAATTTATTCATCTAATTTGTTCCTGCAACTAGAAATTGTTATAGTTTACGATATTTTATGATAATTAATTTTTTAAACTAAAGATTCTTTTTTTAGGATCCGTACTATTGCCCCCCCCCCCCCTATGTCATTTAATAATAACGTGAGACGATGAAGTGTGGTGAAATGTTACTGTTTTTTATTAATCAACAAAGTAGTTCAATTTTCAAAGAAGCAGTTGAATTTTCAACTAAAAAGATGAGTTCTTAACGACAAATGTAATAGTTGATATTTTAAGCAAGAAAATATTGTTAATTCAAATTAAAAGCAGCTAAAGAGAATAAAAAAGAACCATTTTTTATTAAAAAAGTGAAATCCTCACTCAAAGTAGGTGAATCTTCAACCATAAAGTTATTTTTATTTTTAATCAAAATATAAGCTTTCCGTAAAGTAGTTCAATTTTCAATAAAATAGTTACAAATAGTTACGAAAAGGCATTATTTAAAAAAAAATAAATCAAGTTAATAAACATTATTGTTTAAAGAATTCATTATTCATAACAATATTAGCTTGTAATAATGCTAGAAACTCTGAATTTTTTACATTTTCACCAGTGAAGGTATTAGATTTGTGTAAAATTTGACCCCACAGTTTTTGTCAGATGTCCACGTTTTGAGACCCTCTGAAACCGAAAAACAGGTTTTTACTAATGTGCCTGTCTGTAAGTCTGTTTGTAGGTCTGTGTGTATGTCTGTCTGTAGGTCTGTCTGTATGTCTGTCTGTGAACACGATAACTTTCGAAAAAATTAATCTATTAGATTGCCCTTAGGCACATTCGTTTAATGTCCTAAACTAAAGGTCAAGTTCGTTAGCCAGCCATTTTGGATGAAAATTCAAAAAGTGGGCCCTTTGAATATTTTTGGGACCACTTTTTTAAAAATTCAAAAATTCTCTGTATGGTTATTCATAGTATTCAAAAAATTTAACAATTTATCAAAATGACTTTTTTCGAAAAATCAAAAATTACTAGTGTTATAGCGTTTTCAAAATAAAAAAAAATGAAAATGAACAATTTAGGCCAAACAACGCATGATAAGAAAAAAAGTCTGGAGAAGAAAAACATTGCTTTTTGAAAACCCTACAAGATTATGATAACAACTTTTTCAATTTGGTCGAAAAATTGACAATTCCAAACTTGATCCTACAAAAAAAAAATAAAAAATTCCATTTTTTGGTTAAACTATGCAAGATACGAAAAAAATGAAAAAGGTCAAATGACACGCACTGGAAAAACTACAAATTCATAATGAATCACTTTTCGACACAAGTTACAAAAAAAATGAGACAAGACTAGTTCATCTAAAAAAGAGCTATAATTTTTGATAGGACACGTAGTTTTTGCTTCAGTCGTAAGAAATAACATTCAAATTAAAAATGTTACATTTTTTTGAAAAAACGACACAAGGTATACACTAAAATTAACAGACAAAAGTTGTTCGCCTAAAAAGATCTATCAATTTATTATCAATCATTTTTCGATAGGACGAGATTTTTTTTCGCAAATAATAAAGGCGCGCGACGGTTGAATCTCGCGCGTCGCGCTCGAATATTTATTCTTTGCATTTGGAATGCCTGAAAAAAACTTTATCACAAATATCTATTTTAGATGGCAGTATTTATATGCGTCTTCATATTCTGAATTGTCTACTTAATTAAGTATAGTCAAAGATTAAGTTTCTCAAAGCTCTGTAGGCTTTGAGGTACACATTCTCATCGTGGCACTCGCGCTTCGCGCTTGATTTTCGACAGACATTTGTAAACAGGTTTTGTTGGATTTTTTTCTACTAACTTTCGTCGTTTTTCCACACTTTTTTTTCAACATTATTTTTCACGAATAAAACAAAAAGTACGCGTCCTATCAAGAAGTGATTCTTAACGAAATTGTAGATATTTTTTGGGATAAACATTTTTGTTAATTCATCTTTTTTCATATCCTACCTAGTTTGTGCACGAAATGGAATTTTTATTCTCCATTATTTTTTGTGCAATCAAAATTTGAATTTTCGATTTTTGAAGAAAATCCAAAAATTGGTTATGATAACTTTGTAGGGGTTTCAAAAAGAAATGTTTTTCTTCTCTTGACTTTTTTTCATATCGTGCGTTTTTCGGCTTCAAATTTTAAATTTCGGCTGATTAAAAAATTTCGAGGATATAATCCCAGGCGAGAAAAAGCAAGCGAGGGGTACCGCGCGGGATGCAATAATGGGGGTAACCTTAGCAGGTCATAGTGCGAGTCGGGCATTTGTCATATCTTCGAAGGCTGACGTACCTGAGATATTTAAGGATTCCCCGCAATAAAATTAAGCTGTTGTCCCTTTTGGTCCCATTTTAGAAATTTCCCATGGAGTTTATAACTCTAAAATTCGAAGATTATAAAAAAAAATCTTTCATAAAATTGAAATTGTTTCAACCTTATTTGTATAATATTTGTATTTTTAGTTAGAAAATTATATATAATACTATATTTTAGTATATTTCTTGGTTAAAAACTAATTTACTTAGTTCAAAATTAATTTCTTCCGAGAAAACTGTAAGTAGTTTGTAGAAAATTGGTTGTGTTTTGGTTGAAACTTAATCTTCTTGGATCAAAATTAATTTTGTAGTTAAAAATTAATTTGATTGCAAATTTAAATATTTTATGTTTGAAAAGTCGTTTTTTCAAAAATTTATTTTTAAACTTATAGTTAAACTATTTTATTGATGTTTAGATTATTTTTCTTGGTAGAAACTTAACATAAATATTTATATTAATCTATTTCATCAAAAATTAAACTATTTTTTTAAATTAAAAATTTACATTTTTATTGAAAATTCATATTTAAAAAGATTTCAAAAGATTACCAAAATTTTATAGAAAAATCAGAAACTTTTAAGATATTATTTTATATTGCAGGATTGATTAGAAGTTTATGGGGAAATTTTTAATGATTTTTTTCTTTTATAAATTATTTTGTATAGAATTCCTAAAAAGAGTTTAAAACCAACAACACATTTTTGAAGAATAAATAAAAATTGAACAATTATCACTTAAGAAAAAAATGGATTAGGTTAAAAGATAAGTAGATGCTTTTAAGAGATTCTAAACTAATTTAAATAGTTTAGCAAAAAATATATTTTTGATGATCTTGAAATAAACTTTTCAGATAGTAACAAAATATACTTAAGGTACCTGTATATTTTTAAAATGATTTTTCATTACAAAAAAATAATTTTGAGTGAATATTTAACAAGATTTCAAAACAAATTCTGATGTGTAAATAACAATTGAACAATGATTGATATATGGCAACTCAAAATAGAAAGGATTTAACTTCTAATTTAAAAAGTTTTCATGAAAAAAATGTAATCTTTTAAGTTTTAATACTTATCACTGAAAAATGCTTAAAATGATATAATTTAAAAAAATTCAAGATTGTTTATTTCATTGCTCAATCTAGAGCATAGAAACTTATAACGTGCATTTTCTTTGAACATTCGATCTGTACAATTTATGAAACTTAGAATTTATTTATTTTTCCATTTACCGATATTTATTTTAAAATCGGAAAGTTAAAAATGATTATTTTTAAAAATTAATTTAAAAAAATGTATTTAATAAGATTTAAAAAGATTTCCAAAATTGTCATTTATGAAACTTTGAATTTATTTATTTTTCCTTTTACCAATATTTATTTTAAAATTGAAAAAATTAAAAATGATTATTTTTTAAAGTTAATTTTAAGAATATATTTAAAAATATTTAAAAAGATATCCAAAATTGTCATTTATGAAACTTTGAGTTTATTTTGCAATTTACCGATATTTATTTTAAAATGGGAAAATTTAAAATCATTATTTTTAAAAATTAATTTTAAGAATATATTTAAAAAGATTAAAAAAATTTTCCAAAATTGTCCGAAAATAATATGGAAGATTGTAACAGCTTTTTTTTATTTTCCAGGATTTATTAAAAATTTTCTGGAAAACTCCACCCAAGTGCGAATTGCCGGAGCTGAATACACGGCCCAGTGTTGAGCCAGTGCTGGCAGTCTATATTGGCTATTCATATTTGCCGATCCTCCACCAATACTTGGCCCTGTATCAGCACTTTATTGCGCAAAGTCTCACTTTTAGTACGAGGAACCATGTTTCACGAGGATCAGCCAAAGTGTGGATCAGTGACGGCACATTACTGGGCCAAGTGTCATTTTTACCACGGCAAACCATGTTCTATTTAAATCAGCCCAATGTTGAGCCAGTGCTGGCAGCCTATATTGTCATTTTATATTTGCCGATACTCCGCCGATGGTTGGCCCACTATCAGCACTTTATTGCGCCAAGTCTCATCTTTAGTACGGATAACCATGTTAACACTAGAATCAGCCAAAGTCTGGCCCAGTGACGGCACATTACTGGGCCAAGTGTCACTTTTACCACGGCAAACCATGTTTTATTTAAATCGGCCCAATGTTGAGCCAGTGCTGACAGCTTATATCGATGCTTCACCGATACTTGGCCCACAATCGGCACTTTATTTCGCCAAGTCTCACTTTTAGCAACTGATAAACCAATCTTACACAAAAGATAAAAAAAATTTATTAAAAAATTGTCAAAGTTCACGATGAAATTTGTTAAGTTCTGCCATTAAAAAAATTTTATATTCATGAAAAATTACATTTCCTGTCATTGCAAAAAGTTGTGAAGTAGGCTACAACGAAAAAAAACGGAATATTACGCGAAGAAAAATTGTAATCGATTTAAACTATTTATATAACAAATATTGTATTGATATTCCTTTTAACAGTTCGTGCATTTTACATTCACACGGCGTCGTATAATAATAAATAATTAGAAAAAGAGAGCTTAAAGTTTTGGTTCTTTAACTTTTCTGAACTGAAGCTTATGAAGATGGCTTTTTCACAGAGTTTCAACTTGTCGGTTTAGCGTAGTAGTTAGCACTCCCGACTGCTAAGCGATAGATTTATGTGTATAGATATAGGTTCGATACCCCGTAGCGTTCGAAATTTTATTTGTAATATAATGTTCAAAATGTAATATATGTATTCAGTCTGAACAGGAACATTAATATTTATATTCAAAGTACTCGCAATCAATTAATATTTATTTTTTAAATACCTTTTTTGTCATATCCTTGGACCTTAGACTATAGCAGTATTGTTACCCAGTGTTGTGCCGACAATAGGAGCCAAGCCTTAGCTACCAAGTTAAGGTCAGTTCTCAATCCGGCAATGGCGCGACGATGGCAGCTAGGTTTTGTCCAATACTGGTACCCGACAATGGCAGTAACTTCGGCCGGATTTCTACTGCGTTTTTTATCCTGCTGCAAACTTCTTCGTCAAGTACCTGAAGCCATGAACCCTTTTTTTCTGCGTCTTCTTACTATTTTTTTTTCGAAAGCTTTATTTTCTTTTCCTATTGCGTTCAGAATTCAATGTCAGAAATTCAATATTGAGAAAATAAGAATTAAACACATATTTAATAACGAAATTATATTTACTCTTAATGAATTAAAATTGAATTAGCATTAATTTGAAAGAGGATCAGAAATAAAAAAATTTAATAACGGAATTATATTTACTTTTCATTTTCGAGTTGATTTCTCAATGAAATATAAATTATTTATTTTATTTAGATAATAAAATAATATACGAGCCATGAGTTTAGT
>NC_046663.1:130119313-130125401 GCF_010883055.1 Belonocnema kinseyi
AATTTCGCACTCATATTCTTCAGGTTCTCATATAGGTCGTAAGAATATTGGGGGATGATGGGGGGGGCATAGCGTTTTTGAAATACTTGTGATCAAGTGGCCTAAAACGTAGTATATTGAAGAAAATCCAGTTTTTCACAATTGACACAAAATTTTGCACACACACATTCTTTGGGCTTCTATATAGGTCGTAAGAGCATGGGGGGAGGAAAGTTGGAGACAGGGGGCGGGGGCACAGCCGCAGTTTTTGACCAATCAGCAGCAAATTTTTCCCGCATATTGTTTGGGCTCCCAAAGAGGTCGTAAGAGTATTAGGGCAGAAGATGGAATGAGAGGAGTAGGCAGTTTTTGATATCTACTATATATCCTTCAAATTTGTGAAGTTTTTTTACAATTTATATTCCAATTTCACGACTGACTTCAAAATTCTAAAAACTGGATTCGATGACTCGAGTACGATTTTTGTAATTAAAAACAATTTCAATTTTCTGCATTTACGTTAATTTTTCTGCTTCACCTTTTCAAAATTTACTCCAAGTTGAGTTGAAATTTTATTGCAGGCTTCTCATTTCTCAAAACCAAATTCTGCGACTTGAATACGAGTTTTATAATTTAAAATTCAAAAACGCCCTTTTCATTTCATGTTTTTTAGTTTTCAATTTTTTTTCTCATTTAGAGTGTTCCCTACGCGTTGTACAAATTTCACAAGTAATTTGGAATTTATGGAAACTGAATTCGACAACTTAGATACTATTTTTATAATCAAAATTCGAAAAATAAATTTTCCATATTCTATATTCTAGTTCTTCGTTCGATTTTACTTTTTCAGATTTTTTTCCAAGTTTAGTTCTAATTTCACTGTCGACTTAGCATTTTTTAAACCCAAATTCTACGATAAATACTTAAAATTTTATGTTGATTTAATTTCACTAGTTCATGTTCATGAAAACATGTAAGCAATATCGAATGCATAAAAAAGTTGACTTTTAAACGATAAATTTGAGAATTATGAAATAAAATAATTTATATTTAGTTTTCGTTACTTTAAAATTGTTAATCAAATTATTAAATGCAATTATAATTTTGTATACTCACAATTTAAATTCCCTAAAAATTGTTTTGTTTAAAAATAATTCAAAATTTAATCTCAAATTCAGACTCAAATTTATCCAAAGTATATCTTTTATGTAATTCTCATAAATACATACAAAATTATATCACAACAAAGTAATGTTAAATATTAAAAAGTAGTAAGAAATTCACGCGTCTTGGTTTTCTATCACCTAATATTAAAAACATAATCAAGTTTAAAATCCATAATAACAAATTTTTCAATCCTAAGAGTTTAAAAAATTGCTAAATTTACTTAAATAATTAAATTATTATATCTAACAGATATACAAAAAATAAATAAATTACAATTTTGATAATCTTTTAATGCTAGACGGTTGCGTTGATAGACTTTTGACAAGCGGCGGCGATTTAAGCAATATTTATTAGCAGAGGGCGGCGCGCCGCCTTTTTTCCTACTCAGCCGCTGCTGGCGGCGTGACGATCTAGTTTTGTATTTTTTCTTATAAACAACTTAGAAAACATAAAAATATATAGGAAAAAGATCAATTTCCGTCACAAGATATTTATTTAAATCCGTTTACTTTAACACCTAATTGGTAGCCGGAATGTCAGCAAGTAGCAACCAATCAAAAGCCACCGGATCACACGGCTGGAAGAAATTCGTTACCATGTAAATATACCTAAGATTACGTCGGCAAGCCGATACGCTACCACGCCGACGGCGCTGAATTGGAATTAGCGGCGGCGTGGCGTAGCGGTGAAACCGTCTAGTTAATACCAATGCAAAGAATTGTCCCCCTTCAGGTACAATAGCGTATTTCAAAACTTTTCTATTAAAAATTGAAAATTACTTTTTATTTCAATTTTTTTCGAATAATTCAATTTCAAAGCTTTATAAGTTAACAAATTTACATTTTAAACAGCAAAAATTTCGAAACATTCATTTTTTTATGTTAGAAAAAATTCTGGAATCAATTTTTATATATTTTTGTTGCATATAATAAAAATTTAAACCTCTACAATTTAAGCAGCTTTCGCTTGGAAACATTAAACATAGTTTAACGTAGTATCAAATTGAAAATTATTTTTATTTAAAAGCGGTAATGCAATTGTAATTCCTTTGAATTTTAAGTGATCAATTTTTAAAGTTTTTAATTTTGTCTATTTTTAAAATTTTATTCTCAAATAATTTCATTTACAGATTTTTAATTTCAAAAAAAACCTCTCAAATTCTGGATGGTTTGAATTTATTTTTTACTACTTATTTTTATTATTATTAGTATTTTTTAAATTATTTAGTATTATTAATGTCGAAAACATCTGTTTGTGAACAAATACCGGCAATTTCTTAGTTCAAATACTTGAAATAAAACACTTTGTATTTCAGGGTCTGTCCAGTTATATCAGAAAAAGGCTTCTCAGAGCCCTTTTTCAAAAAGGCCGTTCTCTTAGGCAAATAAATTTACCCAGTTTTTTTTAATTGAAAGAAAAGAAATATTTTGGCCGTTGCTCTAGCCATTTTTATGTCTTATGCAGTTTTAAATGTGAAATGTTTCCAAATAATAGCGCATTCGTTTATCCTGCACTAGTGTAGAGAAAGCGCACTCTGATCGCTCCGTCTTATTTCTGCTTACTTCTTCCTTCTCACTCCGATCTGCGTCGGTGCAGATCGGAGTGCACCAGTGCAGGATAACCGAATACGCCATAAGTAATTCTGAATTAAAATTATATTAAATAATAATTTCGATTCAGAATTACTGAGAAAGTTCATTATTTAGGCACTACCATCGAGATGCATTAAAATAATCATTACGAAAAAACCGTTTATTCAGACACAAACTTACTACAAATGACTGTTTATTAAAAATATTATTAATAATAACAAGAATAACGAGTTATTGCCACATTTTCTTAATTAATTATAAGCACTTAGAAAACTGCAACATGACTGAGCAGAAAAACATTGTTTCCCGAAGGAAAACGCAATTTTTTAAAATTTGTCAACATGCTCGTTAAAATTTCTAGAATGTCGTTTTTTATTCCACCCTGATATACAGGGTGGACATGCTGGGGCTTACATCCATGGCGAATCGAATGCTACCCGAATTGCACAATAGTAGGGGAGAAGTCATCATACAGGGTTATTTTCATTTTTCGCGCCTTTAAAGTTGCATTTGGATCGGCCGTTCGGTCAAGTCCGTGCATCTTCGGATTAAGTTTATCATAGTTTCCATGGTTGCGTTCGAAACTTCAAGTGGATATAAGTGTCAAAAAAATATAGATTATGTTACATAGTAATTACAAATATGAAAAGTATTTAATTAATAATGAAATGAGACATGTGAACTGAGAAGTAAACTTCAATTTTTTTCTGTGCCAATAACATTATGGAATGTCTGCTGAGTGACGAATACTATAAAATAGTAATAATATTCATAACCTCGAAAAAATGACAGATTGGCCTGGCATGTTTTGTTATACTTTGGATTGATTATTCTTCACCAAAGAAATGTTTGGTGGTTTTGTATGTTTATCACTGACTGTGTCGGCAGCGATAATTTAAATAAGAATTAATCATTGTCAATTGAACAATCATTACTTATTAATCATTTTAATAAGTTAAACATTTTTTCTGAATTTAAAATTTGATTACCACTGTTTTTTACACAAATCGATCCTAGAAGAAATACACATAAGGAAATGCAGACAGAATTGGTGCATTTTAATCAACATTGTTGAAAAATCGTTATCTCTGGACCTTATTCCAAGACTGGGGATTGATCAGCCTAAAATTAATTATCTGAGTCATTTGAATGGTATAGGCGTATCAAAAAGATATCTCAAAGCAACTTAACTTGTCCGAATTTTAATTGATACAATTTTCAGGGATCTTTTTTTATTTTAGAAAATGTTTTCTCTGGACCTCATCTCAAAATTTATTTTATTGGTTGATCAAAACAAATTTTGAGATGAGGTCCAGAGAAAACATTTTCTAAAATAAAAAACATCCCTAAAAATTGTATCAATTAAAATTCGGGAAAGTTAAATTGCTTCGAGGTATCTTTTTGATACGCCTATGCCATTCAAATGACTCAGATAATTAATTTTAGGCTGATCAATCCCCAGTCTTGGGATAAGGTCCAGAGATAACTATTTTTCAACACCTGTTTGCCCTAATCGCTGCAAGTAAATATAGGTATTGTCAATTTAAAGTTTACGAATGTGATATTTCATTCACTTTATTAAAAATATATCCTTCTATTCATAACACACCTGTTCTTATGCCGTAAATAAATGGTAAACACAATTCACTCTTCGCCCACTGGAAGCGCAGATAATTATTACTATTTTATAGTATTTGTCACTCAGAAGACATTCCATAATGTTATTGGCACAGAAAAAAATTGAAGTTTACTTCTCTTTTCACATATTTCATTTCATTATTAATTAAACACTTTTATTATTTGCAATTACTATGTAACATAACCTATATTGTTTTGATACTTGTATCCATTTGAAGTTTCGAACGCAACCATGGAAACTATGATAAACTTGATCCGAAGATGCACGGACTTGACCGAATGGCCGATCCGAATGCAACTTTAAAGGCGCGAAATATGAAAATACCCCTGTATAATGGCCCAGCGTGTCCACCCTGTATACGTATGTATGCATCCCTGCATTTTTGGACTCTGAGAGTGCCGAAACGTAAAAAAACTTTTAAATCATTTTTCTAATTAGTTTAAAATTAATTTCGTTGATGAAACGAAATATGCCGGTTGAAAATTGACGAGAATATGTATTTGCTTATCAAATTTATTTTAAAAATTAACCATTGTAATCATGTATTAAAATATCATATTTATTTGATATTACAAAATTACGCCTCAACGTGTTTTTATTCTAGAACTAGTTCTGCCATTTATTCTTTGTTATTAAAAAAATAAGTAAATTTTTTTTAATGTTTCAACCTGCATGTAAAAAAATTATAAATTCTAGAATAACTTAACTTTGGTATGGTATTTCATGAGATTGTAAATATCGCCAGTGGCTTACCTATTTTTCTGAGAATGGGTAAACTTTTCAGCATAGAAACATACTTAAAAAATAAATAAATACAAACCAGCAGTCTATATCACAATTACAGAAAATATTCAAAATTTTGAATTTAGTATGCAAGAGTTCTTTTCCATTTTCTACTAGTGTATATATGTACTTGAAAATTTCATAAATGCTTGTAAACAGTTTTGAAAATTTTTCGTACTTCTAATTTCGACTCCTGGATCTTTTTGATTTTTTCTTCTATTTTATTCCTGTACTAAAAAACCCCACGCATGTTGAAAAAATGACGAAACCACAAGTTATAAAGATAATTTTCTTCAGTGCCAAAATTAAATGTTTTAAAATTCGCTGTATTTCCAAGTTCGATTCCCGGGTTTTGGAAATGATTTTTCTACTCCATTTTGAACATTAAAAAGTTTTGAGGTATTACTTGAACAAAGCATTTTCTCTCTACAAAGTTGTTTACAGGGTTTGATTGAAAGGTAATGAGCCTTCCCGCGCGGAGCGTCTGCCAAGGAATCAACCGAATCGGCTGGTGGGGGAAAATGATTGGTGGACCTTCCCCTTCCACTAGAAACCGGTCTCAGTTCGCTGGCAACAGCGGTGCAGTCAACATCGTTCCGCGCGTGAAAGCTGTTTTAAAAGTGTGTTAGGATTTTGCAGTGACGAAAATGCAGCGATCGTTGGAGCAACGTTACTCGATCAAATTTTGCGTAAAGCTAAACAAAACGAGTACCGAAACCATTGGGCTACTCAAGGAGGCTTACGGGGACCAATCTCTGTCCAGTGCCCAGGTAAAACGGTGCACAAGTCGTTCAAGGAAGACCGGGAGGACGTCGAAGACGAACAGCGATCTGGAAGGCCTTCGACGACGCAAACAGACGAAGATGTGAACCGGGTTCGTGAATTTTTGAACATTGACCGTCGTGCTAGTCTACGTGAGATCAGTGAA
>NC_046663.1:130125501-130128168 GCF_010883055.1 Belonocnema kinseyi
TTTATTTAAATAATTATCTCAATGTTTTCTTCAAATTTATTTTTTACAGCAGCGAATTGAGATTCACATACAACTCGCAGGTGCGTCTTTCTCTATAAGAAATGTATTAAAGAGTATTGTAGGCATTTATTTTCACCGAATTAAATCATTTTTAACCTACTAGTTTAAAACAGTTTAAAAAGAATAAATTTATAAAAGAAATTCAAAACAAAATGTCGAATTTTCAACAAATAAAGATTTTTTACTCATGGCAGAAATAAAAGTTTTTCTAAATTGTTAAACCTTCAAGCCAAAAGACGAATTTCCCCTACAAAAATTGGATTTAAAAATATATATGTATATATGTATATGAATTCATCCAAACTTAATTTTTTACGAAACTGATACATTTTTACTGAAAAAAAACATGAAATTTCAAACCAAGAAAATGTTTTTTTTTACCAAAAAAGTACAATTTTTAAATAAAAAAGGTCAATCTTGAAGAAACGTAAAACTAATTACACTTTCAATTAAAAAATTAATTTGAAACAAGAAAAGGCTTTTCCAATAAAAAGTTAAATTTCCAATCTAAAAAGATAAACCCCCAACTATAAAAGTAACATACTTTATACTTTAATAAAAAAAGACATTTTTTTAAAAATGTTAACCAAAATTAATAACTATCTACAATTGTTCTGCTAAATTGATATGCATGGCCTCACTAAAAAAGTGAATTTTAAACAATGTAGTTGAACTTTTACTTTTCAATTAAAAAAAATGGAACTTCTACTATAAAACACATTAATTTTTAAATGAAGATCCACAAGTAATGGAATATATATTGAATATCTGAATTGTTAAATATTGAAGTTTTTAACATAAAGTCAATTTCTACGACAAAAATTGAATTTTCAATCCAAAAAGACGAATTTTTAACTAAAGGATGACTTTTGAAAAAATTGTTTTTTGTTACAAAATTCATATTTTGACCTTGAAAAGTAAACTGGATTTTTAAAAATAAAATATTAACTATTTTAAAACTTGTTTTTTTTTTTTTAAATAAAAACTCATCTATTTTAAGAGAAATTCAATATTTTTTAATAAAAAATGCAACTGTTTGTTTGAGCAACTATTTGGACCAAATAGTTGCATTTTTTATTAAAAAATATTAAATTTCTCTTAAAATAGATGAGTTTTTATAAAAAAAAAAAAACAAGTTTTAAAATAGTTGATTTTTCATTTTAAAAAATCCAGTTTACTTTTCAATGTCAAAATATGAATATTGTAACAAAATATAATTTTCTACGAAAAAATTGGAATTTCTAAACCAAAACGACAAATATTTTCAGCCAAAAATATTTATTAAACAATAAGTTAAATTCTCAACCATTTAGTTGAGTATTTATCCAAACAAGATAAAAATTTGTACGAAAACAGATGTATTTTTTTTTAATCGAGACTTTTCAACATGAAAATATAAATTTTAAACAAAAAGTAAATTTCCTATGAAATAGTTAAATTTTTAACAAAGCAGTGGAATTTTCAATTATACAGTTACATTTTTATCAAAAGAAGATAAAAATTCTCTTAAAGTAGATAAATTTTTAGTATAAAAAAATTTAATTAAAATTTTCATCCAGAAAAAAATTTCAGTTTTTTTTTTAACACCAAAATATTAAATGTAAACAAAAATTAAATTTTCTACGAAATATTTAAATTTTCAATAGAACAGCAGAATTTTCAACCAAAAAGGATGATTTTTCAAAAAATTGTCGAATTTTCAACCAAAAAGTTGCATCTCCATTTAAGAAAGATGAAATTTCTCCTAAAACAGATGAATTAAAAAAAACACTAACAAAATTGTAAAATTTCTATCCGAAGAAGATTCCAGTTCATTCTCCAAAATCCAAATAAGAATTGTAAACAATAAGTTAAATTTTTGCTACAGAGTCGAATTTTTAGCCAAAAAGCAAGTTTTTAACGAGATTGTTAAGTTTTCAAACCAACAATTTTATTTTTGTCTAAGAAAAATGAAAATTTTAATACGACAGGTGAATTTTGAAATCAGAAAAAAAATTTTTTCAAAAAAAAAGTAGAATTTTCATCGACCAAAATTTTCATTGACTTTTTAAGACAAAAATACGAATTCTAACCAAGAAGTAAATTTTCTACAAAATTTTTTATAAAAAATAGTGTTTATCCAAAAAAGAACTCAGTCGACTTATCAGCAAGAAAATATGAATTTTAAGTAAAAGGTTAATGTTCTACTAAAAGAGTTGAATTTTTAAAACCAATAAGATGTATTTTTTACAAAACAATTGCATTTGCAACCGAAAACGATGATCTTTTGATCAAATTCTTAAATTTTCAACCAACTAATAAAATTTATAACTAAAACTATGATCTTCAGTAAAAAGTTTGTGTAAATTTGCAAAATTTACATACATTATTGAAGGACACCATCCCTTACCGTTGTGAATGTCAATGTCCTGTGGTGTCAGGATTAAACCAAAATGAACCGCTAATTAAATTCATAAGATTTTCACTATTCACCCCAAAAAGCATTTTTTGCATAAAATCAAATTTCATTTCATTACAAAAGGAGAAATTAAACAAATAGTTTCCATAGAAAATTCGAAAAAAAATTATTTTCCTTGAATACAATTTTTGTAAATATCACATTTGAAT
>NC_046663.1:130128268-130130955 GCF_010883055.1 Belonocnema kinseyi
AGGGTTTCTGCAGAATATGGTTAAAAAAATAAATAGGCAGTCGCGGACAATTGTACAGGGGTGGTCCCGAAGGAATGAACCCCCAAGCGGAGGTGTGAAAACCGTGCCGAAAGCTGAATGGCACCTGGGTGAGGTGTCTAGAACGGTGACCCCTGGATACCGGGCGATCTCTCAGAGTACGCAGCCTTACCCTTGCATGCGGGGCTCTACAAGGATGGACGAACTCCTTTCCCTAGCTTCTCGTGGGAACAACAATGACAACACCAAACATAGTTGTAGTAAGTGCGGTTCAAAACAACAGAACGCGCAGGGCTCCCGACAATGGGTCGGCCAACAATGCCGACCAATCTAGAGCTGGGGGATCCAATGAAAATGGATTCAATGCGATGGATCGGCGGGATCTCGCGACCTTTGGACGGACGGAGCAACTGAATTACGACTTGCTAGAGTGCTACGATGCGAGTGTAGCCCGTCAACGAGGTTACATGGCACGGCTGCATGCTCTGTGGTGCGAGAAACACCCGGAGCTATCGCACTTTTCGCAGCAACGTCTGCGAAACCATGCTAAACTACTCCGTAAAAGGGGCTATGTAAGCGGCACGCCTACTCTACCACAGCTAGAACAAGCCGGCAACAAAGAAAGAGAGGCGACACTAAGACCAACCGCGGGCAGGCATCCAATAGATGAAGAGCGATGCTTTAGGACCCGGAGAAACATCAACACCAAGGTTTCTCTCAAGGTTAAAGATCTGGCTGAAATGGATGACGAGCTTCGTGGACATTTTTCCGGTGAATCCGACCTCTGGGCTATCAATTGTTGTGTGTATAATGCAGCGAGAGCTTTGGCCGATGCGAACCGTAAAACAAAACCAACGGTTGATCATAAGACCAAAAGACGAATGCATCAACTCGCCATGAAGATAGGCTGGGCAAGACAGTACGCGTCCCGAATTCAATGTGTGATTTACTATATCACATCTGGCAGGAATTTTACCGCCAAGGGTCGAAAGTTCGCGCGCGAACTCCGGACCCGTTAACACACACTTAACAAGTCAACGCTGCTAATTAATAGGATTCTATATAAGGATCCTATAAGTGACCTATATAGGATCCTATATAGGGTAACGTATATAGGTCAGTATAGGTGCCACCTATATGAAATGAAACAGCTTCCTGCATAGGATCCTTTATAGAATCCTAAATGATTCTATGGTAAGGATATGGATTCCTTCTTCCTACATTAGAATCCATATAAGAACCTATATAGGTTCCTACTACTAGGCAATCCCATAGTCAAAAATAAATACTGCGCAGCTGTATCTGCTATAGGAAACTACTAGGCAACACTTCCGGTTCATCATCTGTCCTCTGTAGGTCACTAATAGGATTCTATATAGTATCCTATGCAGGAAGCTGTTTCATTTCCTATAGGTGATCCTATATACTTATAGGATCATTATATAGAGTCCTATTAGTGACCTATATAGGTATTTACAATAGGGTATCAAAAAGTGTTTGATAACAAGTTTGTAGATCCTTTTCAAATGTACAATTTTCGTGGATTCATCTTTTACCGTATTTTCCATAGTTTGGCCGAAAAATGTAATTTTTGGATTTTTCATTATTTTGTATGCTCTCAAAATTTGAATTTTGGATTTTTCAAGAAAATTCAAAAAGTTGTTATGATAATCTTGTAGGGCATTAAAAAAGCAATATTTTTTTTTTCTTTACTTTTTTCATATCTTGCGTTAGAGAGTAACCGTACAGAGAATTTTTAAGTTTTAAAAAAGTGGTCTCAAAAATATTTAAAATGTGCCAACTTTTTGAATTTTTATCCAAAAATGGCTGGTTAACGAACTTGACCTGTAGTTTGGGTATCTAATACCTTCTCTGATTAGAATTTAAAAATTAATAATCGCTGGGGGGATTATATTGACCCTCAAAAATAAATTTTGTAGAAATTGTTGATGCCCTACCGATAGAAATCTCTGAGTATTCTCTAGCGAAATAGCCTGGCCCATTTGAGACTATAAGCAGAGTCGATTTGAAACAATTTAGTCTCGGAGATAGTCTGAGAGATTTGGGTCCTTTTCAAGGACCTTTTAGTGGTCCTTTTAAAAGTGGGGCGACGGTAATATACTGTTACTTTTGTATTCGTCACGTTCCGGGCGGGCAGAGTTATTTACAGTAGTTTGCCGTCGCTAATCCGACTCTCCCTTTTTAAATTTCTCTTCAAATTATTAACACTTTTTTTTTTAATTGATGAATTTTCTCATTGTACTTATTTATAATTATAACTTATATGCTAATATACCAGTTTCTAGTTGAATTCAAAAATTTTGTATTTTTTGGCGTATCTCATTCCATTTACGAGAAACTTCGTATTAATTCCAATTTTAAGCATTTAAAAAAAAGATAGATATCTGAAATTATCGATACCCGTATATTCCGAATTATTATGTTTTAGGCTGTTAACTATGAAATTAAAAAAATCTACTTCTAAATTTTAATCCGAAAGCTTAACAAAGGACCCTTGAGTGTCGGCTACTCTTTTGATATAGCCCCTCTGCTTGTTATTTATGATCGAATTTTTATTTCAATTTCAGACTCTCTGCTTTTTATGATCTTTTTTTTATTTCAATTTCGGAAAGGACATTTTAAAGCCTTTAAAACATTTAAAAGAACTA
>NC_046663.1:130131055-130149059 GCF_010883055.1 Belonocnema kinseyi
TTCTCTGAGCTTCTCTGACCCTACAGAATCTTTAGAATATACTCAGAGACTTCTTTCGGTAGGGTGTAAGTTGTTGGCTTTAGGGCCAGCTGAATTGAAACTAATTGAATTGTTTCAATCGTTTCGGCACACAATGGTGGCCCTCACCAGTGAGTTTTATTAAATCTGTGAACAATTTTTTCAAATGTGTTTAATGCTGTACTGTTTGATCCTTAATATCGGCCTTCTTGATACTTTGTTTCCCATACTAAAAATCTTTGGAAAGGGGTCGAGGTTCGACCAAAATTATTTTTGTGAACGATCAGAAGAGTTCCTTCCCGCCCCCACACGACGTATGATATTTCATGATATTTCAAGCTACTTAAGGATATTTCATTTACTTCAAGATAATTGAAGATACTTTACGATATCGCAACGTACTTCATGAGATTTAAAGATAGTTCCTGATGTTTCAAGATACTTGAAGATCTTTCAATCTACTTCAAGATACTTGAGGATATTTGAATATACTTCATGATATTTTAAGATAGTTCCTGAAATTTAAAGATACTTCATGATATTTAAAGCTACTTAAAGATATTTCACGTACTTCAAGATACTTCAGCCTATTTCAAGATAACCCTGCCGGACCGAAGGAACCGAATGGAGCATCTACACAGGAAACAAGAAACGATTGGCCACGTTTCAATCGTATTTCGAGTCGTATGAAATGTGTATCTTAAAGAGGAATGACAGATTGCTGACGATAGGTTAGAGGTACCAGTGAATCGGAGAAGTGATTATTTTACGATTCACCAAGAAATATTTCGTTATCGATTAAAAAACGGCGGTTAATCGTACTAATATACGCCATCTATTTTTTCAATGCGGCCAAAATGTAAACTCGCGAAATCAGGTAGGATTTTGAAGATGCATTTTCATTTGAGCTTAACAACCATTTTTTAATTATTTCGCATAGTTTAAACTACTAAGTGGATGAAAACAATTAAGATTGATTGGAAACTAAGTGTTACATATGTGCAATTTTCATCGTATATAACGAAAAAACACAACTTATCTTAAAACTGTTTTTGTCAACAAAAATAATTATTTTAGCATATTATATGTTTAAACAAATTATAAGCTTCAATTAACTTACCTTGACATATAAGTGAACTTAAAATAAATTTTGATTAATTTATACATGGAATATTTACTATCTAAAAAATTGTAACCTAAAAGTTAGGTTACAATTCATATTTCTTTTCTTATCGTCTATAATTAATATTTTTTGTATATTTTGAACCAAATATTTTGCTATATGCATTAGCTACAGTTCATTTTAGCTTATGGCGTGTTGAAACTTATATGATATAGTAAAATAATTATTTTCTTGACAAAAACAGTTTTAACAGGAAATGTGTTTTTTCACTGAATACGATAAAAATTATGCATTGAACACTTAATTTCAGAAAAATATTAATTTTTTGTATTCACTTATTTTTCTAAACTAGTAATGACAATGCTAAAATTGGTTTTAAGCCCAATTTAAAATGCTACCTGGTTTCACAAGTTCGCGACAGTGGACAGTCCCTAACTTATTTGCATTTTCCTATTCAAATTTACTTGTAGCCACTTCCCATTCACTACAATTAAATAATGAAAAGCGTAATCTGCATTATACAATTTATCGGGCTTCATCAAACGTCAATTGTATGATGCAGATTCGTTTCTGTTGAAGGGAACCTGCACTTCTCTATTCAGTCTGACATCCTTCAAACTCCATTTCATTAAGAACTTAAAACGATTCATGCGCTTCTTTTGTCAATCGTAAATCACGAATTGAACTTAATTTAGTTTTTTGAAGTTATTATTTCAAAGCGCTCCAGTTTAACCGTTTCTTTTTTCCAGGGTACAAAGTAACCGTAAAGACCCCATTGGGTCCCTATTAGGTTCCTTTATAAAAAACAAAAAAAACAGCAAGATCAACTTTTAAACTGTTGAAATTCGGATTCTACGTTACATTTTCTATTAGAAACTCACGGAGTAATCGCAATATTTTGTTTTGGAGCGTGAAAAATGTAAAAAAATGTCATTAAATTCTGCTGAAGGTGACTTCAAGCGCATTCATAATAGCTCAAGTGGTATGTTGCGCGCGAAGTTTAAAAATAAACTTCTCTCTAACTTGCATCGCAGCTTCGTTGTCTGAGGTTTCCACTGCATGGCGCTAGCATCCAGATAAAATTCTTAAAGTTACCGACGGAACGCTTATTAACTGCTAGTAAAAGAAGATGCACTTGAAGGCGCCTTCGGCCCATGTAAATGACAGGTATTTTATTTTTTAAAGTTTTTAACTTTGCAAGAAAAAGTATTGCGATTACTTAGTGAGTTTCTAATGCAAATTTTAACGTAGACTCCGAATTTTAATAATTTAAACGTTGATTTTGCTGTTTTTTTGAGTTTTTTAAAAAGGAACCGAATGGGGAACAAATCGGGTCACACGTACCCGTAAACACCCCATTAATGGGGTCTTTACGGGTGCTTTATAGAGGCTCCATTCGATTCCTTCGGTCCGCCAGGGAATTCAGAATATTTTAATGTACTTCGGCATAATACAGACACTTCAAGATACTGAACATACTTCAGGACAATCGACGCACTCAAAAAAAAGTTCTAGTTAAAGTTACCAAATTTGTCAGATGCCAGATATCAATTCCAATATCACTAGCATCTTTATTAAGGTACATCATTTTATATAATAATCACTTATTAATTTCTGCTTCGGGACCGCGAAAGTCTTACGGCATACCAGTTTGGAAAATTTGTTTCCTCCTTACTCTGTGCGTCACGTGAGAGTTGACCCTTGCTTTATTAGTAAAAATATTTCACTTTTTTGTATACAAAAATATGACATCTATTTTCATGCATGCTTGTTTGTGTTAGTTATTGATGCATGTGGAGTGGGAGGAAACCAGCTGTTTGCAACCCACGGTTATCGAAGCAATCTTCGCTCATGCGCACAGCGCAAATTATATTTTTTTTCTGCTAAAGACACAGCTTTTTGTCGAAAATCAGTGTTATTGGATAAGATAAATACTTAAAGAATGTCTCTGCGTAATGTACAATTAAGAATACCGATCTTTTCCTACACAGTTTCTTTGCTAGGTAATCATTTAAATTGAAAATATAACGATGTAAAACGTACTGAAAACAAGGTTTTTGATACAATTACCTTAAGCCCCGACTTTCGAAGCTTCCCAAAACAAGCTGGACGCTCCTTAATGTGTCTAGAATGCCACGTGCACTGTTAAAAAAAGTGGTTGAAAATTACCGCATTAAAAAGTGGAGATAAAAATACCAGTGATTACGTGGTAATTTTACTGCAATGGTTGAAAACTATTGTGTTACTTTTAAATCACATGCAGAAGAGAAAATTCCCACAACGTCGCTTTCAGACCTCAGAATTGACATAAGATTGAGGAAGTCCATTTACAAATATCATACTTTCAGCCAACCTAAAAGACGTTTTTTCTCTATTTCTATAGTCATATATTTGTCCACACAAATACCATACTCATTGAGGAACTTTTTCTACTCATATAAAACCGCGAATTGGAACATGTGAGTCATAGCAATATGAATTTAACCCAACTTCATGTAAGATGGAACGGATGAAGTATTTAAAATATACTTCATTCTATACATAAAACACGCTAACGTGTTTTTGTGTTGTCGAGTGGCACCTGTCATCCAATTTATTTTCCTCTGAAGTGGAATTACAAAATTCTGGTAAAATGTGCATTGTTCTCCTTTTTACACCCTCCATGTAAATTAGATTACAGTAAATTTTGAGATTTTAAAGAAACTTAGTAAAACGTATTACAATAACAATTAGAATATGGTTGAAATTCACGACGTTAATCACTGGTATTTTTACGTCCATTGATTCCTGTGGTAATATTACACTTTTACGGTCAAATTGATGCAAATATTGTGAAATTGCACTGTTAGTCGCATCAAGTTCACAATAAACTTGTAAAATTAAAGCATGAATCATAGTCAAATGTTTACAAACCGATTTGCGATTTTCCATCACTTTTTACAGTGCAGTTTTCCAAATTTCGAAATATGCATTTTTTTTTTATTACAGATTGTTTTCCACAGACATATCATCTTGTGAATAAGTAATGATGCGATTTGTATTACGATAAAATCGTTTTATTCGATTCGATTGACCCACCAGTCGAATGTCGAAAAACTGACATACGAACCGAGTCACGTCCGGATGTTCAAGAAGTTTGCACTGCCATTTTGTATTTAAAAAAAAGTTATACAGAATCGTGCCGTTCATTTAAAAAAAAAAATCAAAATTGGAGCCAGAATTGAAAAAAAGCAATTTTTAGGGCCAGTACCACCATTGAAAAAGAGTTCTGCTGAATTGTGCTAGGTTTATGCTGAAGCGCAACGCAAATTTTTTTCGAAAAAATGATCATTGGAGCCAGAATTGAAAAAAAAACATTTTACGGTTAGCACTGCAATTTTTTTTCCAAAAAAGTTGTCCTAAATTATGCAACATTTTGTTTTGTTATGAAACATCAGAATTCGAACCAAAATTCACAAACAACTTTTTTTGAGACACTACAAACAAAAATATAAAAAATGCGAATTTCGATAATCTGACATTTGTGCTGGGTTGTGCTAGGCGTGAAAAAAATTACCGCCCTCTACACTTTTTACTTGGGACCATATTTTTTGGTGAAAATCAATTTTTTTAAAAAATAATTTTCTGAATCTAAAAGTTCAGCTGGATTGCAATAGACGTCCAAAACAATTCTTGTCGTATACAATGTATACATAGGACAATAATTTTGGGTGAAATACTAGTTTCCTTCTGCCTCCGAATAATTTTTGTTTACCAGAATTGTTCAAAATGCGAATTTCGTATATCTAAAAGTTGTGCTTGGTTGTGATAGGCGTGCAAAACAATTATTGTCGCATACACTTTTTACTCAGGTCTATATTCTTTGGGAACTACTATTTTCTTTTTTTGTCGAAATAATTTTTTTCAACCAAAATTTTTCAAATTTTAAATTTCGAAAATACAAAAGTTGTTCCGGGTTGTGCTAGGCATCCAAAACAATTATTTTCTTATACATTTTTCATTTAGATTCATACTTCTTAATGAAAATTTACTTTTTTCAAAATAATTTTTTTAATCCAAATTTTTTCAAAATGCGAATTTCGAAAATCTGAAAAAATATGCTGGGTTCTGCTAGGCGTTAAAAACAATGGTCATTCTCTAAACGTTTTACTTAGGACCATATGATTTGGTGAAAATAAGTTTTTTTTCTAAAAATAATTTTTTTATTCCAAATTTTTTCAAAACGCAAATTTCGAAAATCTCAAAGCTGTGCTGGGTTTTGTCAACAGGTACCATTATACTTCTGGCACATCAACTCTATCTCAAAATAAGCTTCATAACATTTATTATTTCCGAAACTTGCATATTCTTTTTCTTGATTTATGATGTAAAAACTGTGGGATTGAATAAAATATGCCGACGAGTGATCGACGACATTGCACTCACCTTTACACTAAAATCTTTATCTTTCAGACCAAATGGATCAAAATTTTAGATTTTTTTTTACATAAAAGGTCTTTGAATTTTCCAACAATTTTTTCAAATACTTATTCTACACTTAAAACAAACAAACCAATTGTAGAAACCTCCAACAACACGTACAAACTATAGGAGTTTACGAACACTGTTATTCCCCCAAAGGTTACGCCATCGTAGATTTGCGTGACTTAGTGAGAATGCTCTGTTACATCTAGACTTGATAGAGAATACTTAATTATCGATAAATACAATTTAAAATGATTATACTTTCACGTCAAATCAGTTTTTTGGTTAGAAATAGTTGAAACTATTATATTATTAATGCCCATTTAAGCGAACCTATGACGGCAGGTAAACGCGGAATTTCGACAAAAAGGACAAAGCCCTACTTATGATACCTAATGTTGCCGTCGAGCGAGGCCTTGACATTTTCAAGAAAAACCAAGATGATCTTTATGCAACGCCTTACATTTATCGTCTTGGGCTTGGCTTAGAGGTGGTTTGAGTTTTCACTCTCAGGTTCGCGAACACCTACCATTGAATGAAAATCCCGTACTCTGAGGACTCATCCTCCCTGATTCTTCTGAGCAGGATAATTTGTCTGTAAACTGGCCAAAAGTACGAAAAATTTCTTTAACTTTTAAGTTGATGACATGAAAATAAAATATTCGAAATATAGAAACTTTTTTACTTTATTCCCCTTTCCCAGGCGGTCGGTTCAGCCTGGGAAAGATGTTCATCTGCCGGAGGAAATTGAAGCTCCTACGACAAGCTAAATGCGAGGCCTCGATTTTCAAGGCCTTGAAATGGCTTGAAATGCGAGACCTCGAGTTATTCTACCTGGCTGTTCTCGACCACCACCTTGCCATTCCACGTCTTAAATGGCTTAACTACTATCGGCGAGAAAATTCGGGTCCTCTAACTTTGACGTTAAAAAAGTAAGTGATTATTTTAAAGGTCAAAATGTTGTACATTAAGGGGGGCGACCCATGTAACGGCTTCAAAAAATCAACTTTTTGCTTAAATGAAAGCTAGGCATCCTAAAAACATGCTGTAAAAATTTCAGAGTCGCAGGTACATTCTTTAACCCCTAAAAGGCGCTAGCCTGCCGATGCTGCCTTTGTGTCAACATGTAAATCTTTAAACGCGTTTTTCTCGGTTTCATATTTTTGATAATTGCCTGGAAGATAACTCAAAAATTATTTGACCGATTGAGTTCTCCTTGCGTACACATATGTTTGAAATGATTATCTTCTGTATGAACCTATCTGAACTGGAAAAAACATTTTTGAAATAATTTCATGCAAATTTTTGGGTAAAAATAAAATTTTTTTAAAAGGACGCCATTTATCAAAAAGTTATTTTTTAATTTTTTTTTGGTTCACACAGAAGCTATGAATATAAACTTCAAGAAACTTTTATGTTTTATCGTTTCAGATGAATCTGTGAGAAACACGAGTGCGGGCAATTTCACATCTCCTGGCTGAACATGTTCAACATCTGCCCTTATAATTAAAAATTTAATGAATATTTATGGCTGAAAAAATTTATTTGTTAGTTCAAAAGTGTCTTAATAAATCATAAAAGTTTTTGAAAGATTCGTTATATTCTTTATTCCCAAAAAAGTTTCAAAATATACTCAGAAATAAACTCAGAAAATAACCATTGTAAAATTTGCACAATATTAACTAATTGTTCATTTTTTGTACATAAATTTACAACTGTACTATCCTCAGCTCTAATGAAGATAATAAACTGATTTAAATTAGAGGTAGTTAGTTGAACTGTCTATAATCATCTAAAATTCGAAAGAAGTATGTGCTTCTTTTTCTCTTCTTGAGAATTACGATATTTGAAGAATTTTTTTATGTTTTTTAATTTTTTTCAATAAACTAATATAGAAATTTTTTTATATTGGAAAGCAAGTATAAGAAGCTAGCGAAGGGGCCTTTTTCATGGGAACCTCCTCGTCTTTTCTCAGCAAATCTTTGGAAACACATGCTGAGAAAATACGAAGACAATCCCATGAAAAAAGGCACCCCGCTAGCTTCTTAAACTTGTTTCCCAATGTAAAAAACTGTCTTCAGATATATCAATTTGTACGGATAGAAAAAGAATTTTTCAAATTGTATATATTTATAGAGTGTTGAACTAACTATTTAATTATAATATAAATCACTTTATTATCTTAATTAAAAGTAAAAGTAGTTCAGTTGTATATAATACAGTTGCCAAGTGTTTCAGCAGCTTTCTCCTCTGCTTTGTACAAAATCGCTCATTGGCCCATTTCTTGGTTCCTGACAATTTTAAGAAGGGGATCTCACCCACTTGCGACTATATGTGCTGTACCCAGAATAATTATATTGTGAAGATATTCAAGATTAAGTATGCTGCGACTACATCGACAGCGTGAGATGTAACGTCGCAGAACAGGCGAATTAAGATGCGTGCTTTTGTTCATGTGCATAACTATTTGGTTTCGGTCCCTTTGAAATCGAACCGAAGGGGCTATGGAAAAACCACTGGACGCGTCCTCGCCATTCAAGACAGAATCAATGCGATGAACCGGAAAAATCTCAATACTTTTGAGTGGGCGGATCGACTCAGCGACGTCCTGCTGCAGTACTACGAAACCAGTATGGCCCTTAAACGAGAAACATTCAGGGTGACATAATAAGCTATCTCTTCTTTTAGTTCACATTATCGTCATTATCTCTCGCACGTTGCCATTTCCAAAGGTACATCTACGAAAACCCGGAAATCGTAAGCATAAGCCTTGGCGAACCGAAGGAACCGAATTGAGCCTCTACAAAGTACCCATGAAGACCTCATTGGGTCCCCATTCGGTTCCTTTTTAAAAAACTCGAAAAAACAGTAAAATCAACTTTTAAGTTGTTGAAATTCGGATCCTACGTTAAAATTCTCTATAGAAGGTCACGTAATAATCGCAACGTTTTTTTTTGCAACGGTAAAAATTTTTAAAAATATAAGACGTGTAACCCCTGTTGACTGTTACACTTCAAACGCATCGCCTGTAAGTAGCAGTCAACAGGGGCTTTACGTCTTATATTTTTTAAAACTTTTTACCGTTGCAAAAAAAAAAAATGATTGCGATTATTACGTGACCTTCTATAGGGAATTTTAATGTAAAATCCGAATTTCAACAATTTAAAAGTTGATTTTGCTGTTTTTTCGAGTTTTTTAAAAAGGAACCGAATGGGGATCCAATGGGGTCTTTACGGGTACTTTTTACAGGCTCCATTCGGTTCCTTCGGTCCGCCAGGGAGGTTACTCATCTATTTTAATGGACGATCTCAAGATCTTTGCTAAAAATAATGAGCAGCTAGATCAGACTCTAGGTATTATCAAAGAGTATACTCAAGAGATTAGAATGAATTTGGGTTATCAAAATGCGCCAAGGTTAATTTGAAGCAAGGAAGACGTAATGGCATCCCCGAAGATCCTGATCTCGTCGATAAAAGTGACACCTTGGCGCTAGTGAGACCTATACATATCTGCGCGTGACACAAAGCCGCATTAAGGACGTAATAATTATCAAATCTCTTATCCGACAGTTTTTGTTCTCCAATCTGTCGGCGTGGAACAAAGTATCTGCAACGAACATATCGGGTCACGAAAAATTATGCACATGAACAAATGCATGCGTCTTAGTCGTTGTTAACCTTCTAAAAAACTGTTTACTTTGAAGGTATATATTTTTGTAATCGTTCATCAAAATAATTTTTTCGTAGCCAGGTTGGGCGCGAAATGTCCTTATCTTTCAAATAATCCTAATTAAATCGTCGTAGATGCAGTTTTTGTACAGATATTCTTCTTTGAAGTGATATATACATTTTCAAAGGTTCAAAGGTAATGTACGCCCTATGAAACTTCACGCAGAAAATGCTACCTGAAACTTAAATCCGGATTATTGCACTGGTAAAATGTAGAACAGCATTTTCAAACTAGTACCGTCGCGAAGGTAGGTTGTCGGCGGCAAGGGGATGCCACCCTGAGTCCGGCAGTTCGCTGTTGCGAGAAGAAAGATACTTTCGTATAATTGCTACCAATGACTCCTTCGTTTCTATGAGATGAAGGTCTGTTATAATAACTAAAATTATAAAGACATGGCTCAATTAAATTTTAATTAGCTAATGAATTTAGTGATAAGATTTAAAAAAATGTTTAAAAAAAGTTCGTGAAAATTGGGTAATATTTTCCATAATAAAGAAAACATTTACACCTCTTGTGAAAATAAAATTTGATCTCTCAGTGTAACAAAAGCATCCTATTAAAATTCAATTTCTTAATATTTTACTGAATTTTCAATTCCAGCAACCGGCTCAAATTATTTAAAGATGGGAAGGACGCGTGAAGCAGGCAACCACTTCCGTTCGACAGGCAGTCTATTGTCCCGCAAGAGTTATACTATCAAGTACCCTGAGTGGCGAAACGATTTTTAATCATTAAATTGCATAAAAATGGTTACAAAAGGATGGTATGTTTATTCGACAAAAACGAACAGAATAGCTTTGTTAATTTTTACTTAATGGAATCGGGATAAAATCCATTCGATGTGTGCTGTTTTTCGTACACATTTAAAAAAAATTGTTGTACTGGAAGAGGGAACAGGGGATGAGATGATTTTAGTCTTCAAAGATTACTGCTACTACAATTTTAATCATGCAAAGCCAAAAATGTACACCAAGGGCAGAATAAGATCCCTTGCGTATTTTTTTAATCTTTAGGGAGGATTAAGATGGTGCTGGTTAAAACAATAATATAGAAGTGTTTGAACAAAAGAATAAACACGTCAAAGTTTTCTCAACATTTTAAAAATCCTGGGTGAAAGAAAGGTATAAAAAGGATTACAGTCGATGCTATTTACTTTGCCGCGGATGGGACCGTAGGGGAGTAATTTTCGTGGAAACGATGTTCCCCTACTCTTGAGTCGAATCTTGATGCATGGTGCTTGATGCGAATTGTTTTGCTCGTTACGTACGTTGCCGCGCGCAGATCAGTGTGTACAAACGGTAAAAGTTCGATTTTCAGAATACATATTGTGGAAGTATTTATCTCACATTTGGTTCCAAAAAATGGTTTAAAAATCACGATTAGGGGAAGATACTCATGGGTTAACTTAACCGCCCAATAATGGCTGGTTATGGAGTTTAATCAGTGATTAAAGTAACATAACCCCGAAATTGAAGTGCAAGTGCAATGAGTGCATTTAACTCTTCCTGTTTTTATGGTTAATTTATCCTTTCCAGTTAAAAATTGAAACTATTTGTTACAAACCATATGCACTTTCTAACAAATTCCTTGTTTTTTGTAGAAAATTGATCTTATCTCGAAATTTGTTTTCATTTGTTGGTTGAACATTTTTTTAAGTGAAAATTTTACTGTTTTTAATTGTAAATTTTTTTTGGTTGGACACTTAACTATTTGTTTGAAAATCCATGTATTTTATTTAAAATGATCTTTTTTGGTACACAATCAATTTTCTCACTCGAAACCTAATCTTTTTGTATGAAACATGTTCATAAATAATTGTCATTGTTCTTGTTTTTATCGAAATGTACATTATTCAAAACTCCATAAAATAGCTTTTATTTAAACTATTGTTAAGTTTACGTGACCCTTTAAACGCGAATTTTTTTTTCATTCATTATATTGTTATTTTTAGCTTCATATAGGTTTTCGGGGCCACTGATTTCGATTCTGACGTCAGAATGGTAAAATTCCAAATGGCGGATCTAATATGGCGACTGTATTAGGCTAAATATCATGTTTTTTTATATTGCCATAAAATGTATTCTAAGGGGGGTTTTGGGGTCGCTGAGCACGATGATGACGTTAGAACATCAAAATTCAAAATTATTGGTTCAGTTTTTCGACTGTGTTCGTCACGATTCTGACGTCATTACTGAGAAATTTAAAATGGCGGATCCAATATGGTATCTACATTTGGTGTAATAAGAGTGCGCAGAACGTCTTCTTATATGGGAATCGGCGAAGCAAAGCTAGGCGTCGTCGAATTTTGTAATTCGGATTCCAGAATCGTAATCAGCGATCCAGAAAAACCCCGTGAATCGACTGTAACAAAATTTGCTAATTTCGTAAAATAAATGGTTGCTATTTTGTAGACGCCATTTTGAATTTTTCAATTCTGACATCAGAATCGTAATCAGCGACCCTAAAAACCACATAACCGAGTTTTATGTTCATTGAGAAGTTATCCCTGGCTATTAGAATCTTTTACAGACCAACATAATAAAAAACTATTTTTGCATATTCTGGAATTTTTTTTGTAAAACTGACCTACGAAAAATTCTGCAAAAAATATATTGTTTAGTTCAATGTTTGAGATATTTGCAAGAAAAATTCTAGGTCTCTAAGACTTGTAGTTTGGACACAGCCGAATTTATTGTAAAATACGAGATTTTCGAGTTTTAATTGTTTATAACTAATGAGTAATTAACAAATTCACATACTTTTTTGTGTTAGTTGTACTTCTTACATCCCCAAGAGTTTATTAAAAAATAGCATTCGTATTTATATGTCAACGCGAACTATAAATCCAATAAAAACTTAAGAGAAGTAGGTGGGTCGTATACGTCCCACTGCGTCGCAAAGGGTTAAGACTTTCAATAAAAGTTAATCTTTTTTTCAATTGCACCAATTTTTCGAAAATTGCATTGCTCATGCGATGTCTTTTTAATAAAGTATCAATTCGGTTGTGCAGAACAGTAGGGTGGTCCAAACATGCTTTGGAAAGTTTTTTTTTTCACATTGTTATGATTACCGTATAAAAAAAGCCGCTTTTTGATATTTTATTAAGAATCCTCAATATTATCTAAATCAAGTTGAAATTCAACATTTCTCTTTACAATTAGCCAAAGAATATAAATAAAATATCACTTTTTCAATATCAGCCTCATGGGTCTGTTTTATAGGATCCCAAAAAAACCCATAATGAACAAATCGGGTTTTGGGAGATACAGGCTAATTATAATTTTTTGCGATCTTTTTCATTAAAATGATTTCTGGTAAATAAATAACATTTCACACTGATAATGAGATGTTTACATAAATTGTTTAAACAATTTCTTATTGTCTTCAACAATTTTATAATAGAATAGAGTTAGAAAGTCCCGGGTTTTCACAAATTTGTTATTTCATGTTCAATTTTCAATTAGAGGGAGGTTATATTTCATCAATGTAAACAACAGTCGTTGTTTAAACAATTTCTTCTTATTATTAATAATATTCTCTTTGCTTCATTGTAGAATTTTGCGGGTTTTCCTGAAATTTGGAACTATTTGTCCATTTTTCATTAGAAGTGGCTTAATCATTAATAAGATTAAGCAAAAATAATTCCAGACTTCTTCGAAGCGCAGATCGCAGCCCATAACATCGAAGGCGCACAGGCACTTAAGTATATCGGGGTAATAATAGATCAGAAGCTCACGTTCTAGCTTCAACTATGCAAGGCGGCAGATAAAGCAGACACTCTGGTAGGCATGCCCTCCAGAGTGATGCTTAACGTCGCAGGCCCTCGATGCATCAAGAGAAGAATACTTATGGCAGTCGCTCACTCTATTATGCTCTACGGAGCAGAGGTGTGGGCTGACGTTATGAAGATCAAAAAATACCGCAGCAAATTAGCGGAAGTTCAGAGGAAAGGAGCCCTACGGATGGGGCGCGCATATCGCAGTCTCCGAACCGGCAATTTTGGTTCTAACCAGTATAATCCCCATAGAACTTCTGGCGATGGAGAGAAAACGTATTTTCGAAGCAAAACGATTGGGTTGCAGACTCAGAGGCAGCTGTCCGCGAGAGAGACCTTACTCTATCCGCTTGGACAAACAGGTGGAAGAACGAGACTAAGGGTAGGTGGACTGCCAGGTTCATAGAAGATCCTGCGCAGTGGAAAAACAGAGACCACGGTGAATTGTCCTTTCAACTGACACAACTGTTAACTGGTAATGGGAATTTTAATGCCTACCTGCTCAAAATTCAAATAAAGCAGAGCCCAAACTGCGATTACTGCCCGCATAAAGTGGACAGTGTTGAACACACCTTCTTTGAGTGCAGTAGATGCGAAAGCAGAAAAACGCTACTCGAGAGCGAACTGGGAGAGCCTATAACACCAAAAATTATCGAGAGAGCGATGCTGGTTAGCAGCTCTAACTAGGAAGCAGTATCACGATATGCAGAAGAGGTGCAAAGGCAAAAAAAGAGAGAGGAAACACCGTAAAACCTATTTACCCTTACCTGGAAACGCCCCCTATTCTGTGGCCGAAAACCGACAGCCTGTAGTGTTAAGCTTATAACACAACTGAGGTTGACGCGTGCCACACTACATGGGATAGGGAGTGTGAGAGCAGATAGCAGCGAGCAGAAAAGTTTGGGATTTAGAGGAATTATGTAGCATTATTTTTAACGTATTGTTATTTGTATGCATGTAATACTGTTTTGTTTCCCCCTAGCAAAGCTCCGAATGCCGGACGAGCCCGATGGACAACGTCAAGTTGTACTAATGAGGACGATGCGTGAGTTTTTTTGCAAAAGGAAAAGTGATGACGTGTCAGGAAGGGAGACCACCCCGTGGAGGAAGCCTCCCAGTCGACAGAGATGAGACAGAGATGAGGGTTGGTAGGAAAAGGAGTTAGGTTTTAGTAGGTAGGTGCCCTTTGCGGTAAGTCCCACTCTTACCTTCGTTCCTTGTACACGATGCGTCCATGTGTGCATCTCACGTGTATGTATATTTTGTATATACACGTGATATGTGTATATTGTGCTCGTGGTCCCCAAGGTTCGAATGTGGCTGATGCATGAGCATTTTTCCGTTTTACTCATTTAACAAAAAAACAAAACAAAAAACTACTATTACTACTACTGCTGCTGCCGCTGATACTGCTGCTACTGCTGCTACTGCTACTACTCCTAATACTACTACTGCTGCTGTTGCAGCAGCATCATTTTACAGAACTCCCATTTTAGAATAACTTGCCAACTTGTAGACATGTCGCTCAGTTAGATTAGGACACTTTCGTGCAGTTTGATTTTTTCTATCTGCATCCAAAAGCAATTCAATGTGTTTCCATTTGACAATATCTTTATTTGGATGCACCTGACAGAATTTATTATTTAGTTAAATTTTTCTCAAGGCCAATTCCATTTCAAATCAGACAGGGTCCTACACTTGAAATCGCAGAATCTCTCAGGGACGAAATATGTTGCTTTTTTGGATGGAATCTGGAAATACGTATTTTTCCGATTCGCAAAATAATATGTCTAAAAAATTACGCTTATTTGAATTTTGTGCCTTGTTTTGCAGAAAGCCCGAATTTTTTCTTTAAGCATCTGTCACTTTTGATTTAAGTTATTTATTATTTTCTTTTTGATTCTCATAGAGCCCATGGTCTTCTTTCAAAATCTGCCGCAAAATTAAAAAAAAATTGTAATGAACAAAATGGCAACAGTTTTTCTGAAAATATTAAAAATCGATTTTCTCAACAAAGAAAAACCCACTTTTAGCATTTTTTTCCCATGTTTTTTTTTATTTTTCACTTTGATAATGAAGTTATCTTGTAATTTTGATTTTTGCCAAATAAGTTTTAGAGCCAGGAGAATTCTTTTTCCTTAAAATTGAATTTTATACTTTTTCTTAGCCAAATTAACGGATACGAGAAAATGTTAATTTAAAAGTTTGCACGGCTAAAAAAGTTCTTTTGTGATATTTTTCATAGGTAACGACGAAAATTCAGAATTACATTTTTAGGGGATGAGGCAATTTTCCCGCAATGAAAAATGGTTTATCCCGCAAAATACTGATAAGGTGCCTTTCTAGTAATAGTAAAAACTTTTCAGAAATATTTAGAAAAATAAAAAAGGTAGGTTTTTCAAGCAGATCTTCTTTATTATTTTCTTCGTGCAAACTTTTGTCTTAACATTTTTTCGTATCTGCCATTGTTTCATAGAAAGAGTAAAAAATTTATTTGTAAGAAAAACGAGCTTTTCTGACTACGAAAGTTTCTTAGCAAGCATCAAATTTACTAGATCTTTTCATTATCAAAGAGCAAGTTCAAAAAACAATTTAAAGAATTCAAAGGTCGGTTTTTCATGAAAAGAAATTTTGAATGTTTTCAGAAAAACCATTGCTATTAGAATCAAAAAGAAAATAATCAATGTCTAAATAAGATTAAAAGTAATAGAGGTTTATAACAAAATTCAGATTTTTTGAAAAACAAACCACAAAATTTCAATATGCATATCTTTTTAGTTTTTTTTACGAATCGGAAAAATATGTATTGCTTAATTTCATCAATAAAAGAACATATTTCGTCCCCGAGAGATTCTGCGAGTCTAAGTGTAGGGCCCTGTCTGATTTGCAATTGATTCATTCTAAATGTTTACTCTTATTCGCAAATTTTAATAGAAGTAAATTAAATTAAATTTCTAGAAACCTCTAAAATAGAAATTTTATCATTCTTAAGTCTTTAAGTTATTGTAATTTTAATCGTCTTAAATTAAATTGTTTTACCTTGAGTTCTGTATTTCCGTTTTTTCCGTACATGCGATTTCTCACATTTTTCATAGAATGTGAAGTGTCAGCAAACATGAAAATCTTATGCTTTTCATCAATAGGATGATGAGAGTACCATTTCAACTCTGACAATTTTCCAGAAACACCCATCTCTTTCCAAAAAATTCTATAAGTTGAGGCACCGTTTGAGATAACGCCGTGTATAATCGCACCAGTTTTTTCGACAAATATAAAACTTGAATGACAAGCTGTGATAATTTTAGACCAGGAGTAGTTCCTTTTGAAGTAAAAAGTTATTGGTTGGGTGCACGAAGCCATCAACGGTTGAAATACAAAAACCAGAGCATGATCTGCTTGATCATTTATATTCTGCTTCTGTCCATCTCGAAAGTCCTGCAAACCTTCGAATGACATTGCTTTTGGATTAAACTGAATACTTTTTTGTACTCGCATTTTATCCAGTAGAAGAAGTCTGTGGCGCCACAAAGTAGGATTCTTGCTAAAATAATCTTTTAAAAGTTCCGCAAACTTAGGATCAAATCCGCAAGGAGTACCGATTAGCACTAAATAGCTGAAAAAATGTACAGAAAACTCATAATAATTTCTTTCTATGAGAAACATAATAACTTTTTTTTACACATATTAAGATTTTGAAAGTTATTAAAGACTAAAAGTATACTCACAGATAAGTAATTCTTGCTAGTTCTCAAATTTGATTTAAAATGTACTTACCGACGAATTTTTCGATTCGAAGGCAACGGCAAAACTTCATTATCTCTCAGGAAATTATAAGATGCTGGTGAACGCATGTGGAGAGAAGCATACAGAACAAAATCCAGTCTTCTGAATACTTTCTATTCTCACTATTCTTCTTCTTAGCTGCAGAAAGTATTTCCTTCATTGCCAATTTTTAATTTTTGCTCAAATCTATGAGAATTCAACTCTTCAGATAAGCACTCTGTAGAGATTGCAGCTATTTTTTCTCTAAAGTCATCAAGTGAATTTTGTAGCAAATTAACTTTATTTATAGCCCTCTTTTTCGAAAATCGAGCAACAAAATGTCGCAATTTTCCTTCGTCTTCATAACAGAAGGTTGTTTGGGTGTTTTTTGCTTTAAAATTCAGTCAAAATCCGTTGCAGATTTTTAAACCGTGCATTATTGACAAAATACTTTCAATTTTGTTAATGGATGATATTGGATTATCTGTTAATTCAATTTCACTCTTTTTAATTTCTCTGCTCCGTAAAAATACTGTTAAATTCACTTCATCATCGACCATAATTTTTTTGACACAAATAGTATTCATGCTACTATTTTCTCTTCGGGCAATCATTTGAGTAAATACTACCACCCTGAGTTCACCAGTTTTAACAATGTTTCGGATCCTGCCCAAAGGGAAAGATACACTCTTTTGATTATTAAATAAATAGTAAAACAGGCAGTTATGCGAGTTTAAACCAGCTGCGAAAATGTTCGATACCCCGTCGATTGTAGATAATTTTGAGACGACGAGGTTTTTTAGCAGCCTTCGAGCAATGCTCACGACAGTTTGGAAATTGAGATGGCAACACCCCTGGTGTCAATTTAGGTTTATTGCACCATTCTGACTACAAAAGAATAATTACTATATAATTTTAATTTACTTTATTACTTGAATTTATTAATAAATTAATATAATTGTACATACATGTTGAAACTCCGCGATAATTCAAAACTGTGATTAATGTATAATTTTACATTTTTTCTAGAGATAGTAAGGGTCTTGATATATTTTTTAAATTTCAAAAATTATTAAAACTATCATTTTACACACTATCACAATAATGTAAAAGTTCAGTAACAAAAAAAATAT
>NC_046663.1:130149159-130158624 GCF_010883055.1 Belonocnema kinseyi
TCTGAACAAGTCGTAACACTTACCGCCATAACCGTTCCATCAGGAGCTAAAACTTCCGTTTTCCATATGATCTAATCTTTCAAAAAGTGATTTTCACACACTAACTATCCAGGTTTAACAATTAAATTTTTTTGGCACGCTTAATTGCTTGGTGCCAAATCTCAACCTCATTCTTTGGAACGCAGAAAAAAACTTTTTTTACTCCACTAAAGCGGGTTGAGTCGTACCCTGATTTACAGTTCGGAGCTATACATCGATGTCCACCCATTTTGATTACACATTTATCCGTAAATGAATAAAATACGCCAAAAAGACGATAAAATTATGACATTTCACAAGTTTTTCGATACAAAATAATAACACAAAACGGACAGACTGGGCGTCGCAGCGGTGGCGCCAATGTTTCATGACTCGCCGCTCTTCACAAACTCACTCACGCCTCTAATGCAAAAGTGAAAATCGTGTCACCCCCCTGGTTATTTCAAACTCAATCATTTAATAAAATAATTTCATAAAAAGTAGGCCCGCTCTAAAATAAAGATCACCTGAAACTCAAAAACCGAAATTATTCTCAAAGAGTTCATAAAACGTGTTTATAGTTTAAAGTACGAAAAATGGTGCGTTTCTACCCCTCGAGGCTTTGTGGAAAAATTCATTTTTCGGCCACTTCCGATACGACCTGAGGTAAAAGAAGGTTTCTACCTTATTTCTAAGGGTATATGGTGAATGAAAGTTTAAAAAAATCGATTTATTGAAAATTTGAACATGTACTACCCCCTTAATAAAGCTGCCGAAAATGTAAAATTTACTAATGTAAAATTTTATTATTCAACCAAAGCCAGACATATTTAGCAGAATTAAAATGTTTATTTCACATCAGAAAAAGTAACTTTATTGTCAAATATCAATCAGAAGTTGCATTTTTGCAATAGGCAATAAATTACAATTTTCAAATGTTTTTATTGTGTAATTTCATGTATTTGCCTATGAACTTATCAAAAATAAAGTGGTTTTGTTTAGTTTAATTTTAATTTTTCATAATATTTTATGCGTGTTACACTTTCTTTACTTACAAATTTATCAATGCATCATTTACTCGTTGCAAGAAAATTCTAATTATCTTGTGCTTTACTTCTTTATCGTCCATAGTGTAATCATCACATACCCAGCAGGGTATCACTGGGAGTAACTGTCATCTATGAAAATGATACTGGCTATCAAGATATCCACGTTAAAGGACACCTAAGACCACGTCTCATTAAGAAAAAATTAAAACGACAGGCCCGCGAAACCCTCGTGTGTCTTGAGTAAACGGAGCGGCCCAAGGTTCCTCTGTATGCATCTAGCAAGTGCGTATACATTTTTTTAGGACGCGCTTACGACTTTCAGGTTACGAACCAGTAATAGCTTCGCAAGTCGAAGAGCACCGATCAGAAGGGCAATAACGATTTTAACCCAATATCCTTTGAATAATCTTGGCAGTTGTCTTCTGATCTCTATACTTCTCCTTCTCTTCCTTTCCTTTCAGTGCAAGCTGACTTGCACTTGAAGCGTAAATTTTCAGGTTATCCATATAAAATATATGATTGACCATATGCTCTCTATGATTCATCTCGCTAGAAGAGTTACCTAGGGGAATTCCGTAGTACGAAAGTGTTATCGCTCTGAAAGACACCCATTTGGAAGGTGAATCAAGTTTTTCAAAGGGACATTAATCTTTATGCATCTCACTATGCGTTGATGAAACTTGGAGCTTTCCAGATGACAGGTCATAAGTTTATGGGAAGCGGAGATGTTTTTCGTGCCTTTCATTTGCAGTGATTGATGCACATTCCTCCTCGCACGTTATGAGGTTGCCGCAAAGTTCTTTGAAGCGGATGATATTTACAGTGTTTTCCTTAAATTGCGATCGAACCTCCTAAACCTCTCTCTAAAAAGTGTCGACCTCTTCGGGCTTAAACTGATTTTTGAGAGAAACAGGGAGATTGCGGAAGAGGCACGATGGATCAGCAAGAACCTATTGATTCTCCCTGACGCAACCCTTCCTCTTCTTTATTGTTCTCATTGCCTCAGGCATCATCGGTATTTTGTCAACTTTGTGCTGCTTGATGTTCAGCAGCTTTGAATTTTTCAGTGTGTGATAGCAGATCTACAATTCGTGGGCGAACTTTCGAACCCTTTCCGTAAACGACCAACCAGATGTTATTTAGGCAATCACACTCTGAAAACGAGACGCAGTCTGTCTTGCCCAGCCAATCGTTGTGTTCAGTGGACCCAAGCGCCTTTGATTCATTTATCTTCCGTCGGTTTTGCCATTCGATTTGAATCAGCCAAATCTTTTGCCGCACCATAAAATTAACATTTGATGGTACAGAGGTCAGAATCCCGAGATATCCTCAGGAAGTAAGGCATCCATTTCGTCCAGATCTTGAAGTTTAGGCGACATCTGGATGTTAATATTTCTCCTTGTCCTAAAATTGCAATCATATCTCAAGGGATGCCTGTTTTCGCGATTGGACTCAATGGTCCTTCCCCTTCTTCGTCTGCAGCTTGTTCTTGTAGCGGTTGGAAGATTTTTTTGTTGAAATTATGTCACGAATGCTGTTTATTCATAACATTTTGGCTCTGGATTGGCGGAGATATTGCTCTTCGAGAATAAAAGTCTTTTTTGAAGCAAGGTTTCTCTTCTAGACTGTGTGGGGAAATGAATCTCCTTTGCAATCTTTTAAGAGAACTCCCGTTTTTTTTCGAAGAGTTTAAAATCTTCACCTTCTAGGCTTAATATTGTAAAGATAGAAATGAAGGTAAATCTTCAGGCCTTCCCTCAAGGTTTCCGCCCTGCGATTCGCGCTTTCCAGCCGTAAGATCCAGACTTTCGTTTTTCGGCCATGCTGTTCTTTTTACTTTCTCGCTCCAGTTCTCCCTTCCAGGCTTACGTAAATTAATCTGAGTGAACGCCGCTGGAGTCTGTTCTTTAGAGTTTCTCCTATATAATGCTGCTTCTCATGAGAATCACACAAGAGATATCTGCTTGCCTATTTTCGGTCCACCTCTGTAACCGTTTAAACCGATTATTTAGGCTTATTTAGCTTCTTCTTCCTTGCAAACCTGCCCCAGCGTAAATTACTATTCTCTCTCTCTTTCTCTCTATATCAATTTCGATTGCATGGAATCAAACCGTAGGGCCAATGACAAAGCCACCGAACGAGTCCTCGGGTGGCGGATAGTAGTTCTTCCTACAAAGGGTTTCTGCTGAATACGGTTACAGTAATTGATAAGTAGGCGCGGACAATTGTCCAGGGATGGTCTTGCTGCAATAACCCTTAAGATGAGGCGTAATGCTAAATGGCACCTGGACGAGTTTTCTTAAACGATGGCTCTGGGATACCAGGCGATCTCTCAGAATAAGCAGCCTTATCATTGCAAGCTGGGCTCTATAAGGATGGACAAACCCTTTCCCTAGATGCTTGTGGAAACAACAATGACACCATTGAACCTCCAAAAAATTTTAAATGCGGTTCAAAACGATTGAACGCGCAGAGCACCCGAAAATGGGTCGGTGAACAGTGCCGTTCACCAAAAGTTCAGGGTGCTGAAAATAATTGATGGAAACACGACGACAAACCGTTGAAATGCCCACATTGAGTAGACAAATCAGCTCAAGGATTACTTTATAGACTGCTACGATCCCTGCATTATCCCCTTCAGAGGAAGTTTTATAACGCGTATGCACACTCTGTGGGCCAGAAACACCCACAGCTTCAGCACGTTTCGCATCAGTCATTGAGAAAATAACGTGCATACCTCTTGACAACTGAATATGTGCGTGGGGCGCTCCCTCTAACACTACATGAACAAGCTAAAGACAAAGATAATGAAGGGACATTGAGATCAACCGCGGAAATCAGCACCTTCTGAGAGATGATAGTGATTTCAGGACAAGTAGGAACATTAACATACAGATTCGCCGTAACCCCAAGATTTGTCTGAAATAGATGCCTCCCTTCGTGAGGATATTTGGGAGGAATCCGGCCTCTGGACCATCGATTGTTCAGGTTATAGTGCTGCGAGAACTTTGACTGATTCAAATTGAAGGCTAAAACCGACGATGGATCAATAGAACAAGAAACGCATACATCGACTAAATAAGCAGATTGGATGGGCAAGACAGAATACGTCCCGCGTTCAGTGTGCGATTGACTACATAACATCTGATAGAGACAGTTCACGGAAAGGGTTCTAAAATTCGGTTAAGAACTGAAGACCTTTAATCACACACGAAATAAGTCCAAGCTGCTGACAATCAAGCACCAAATTGTTTATAAAATATGGGTGTTATCTGACGCAAGGACGAAATTACAGAAGAGGGAGAGATGGATCAGGGAGAACCAACAGTGTCTTATTGACCCATCGCATTCAAAGGCACAATGCGGCACTAAGAGTACTTTATTACCATCTCTGTCACTCCTACGGCATTAACCTTAATATCGCTCCTCTAAATGCTCCTGGGGAAATCGAGTCAATTGTCGAGAATGGGAAGTGCCGCATATACTGGAACTTTATATTCTCGACAATTGTTTCTGTTGCTTACTCGAGGCCTAACATGGTTCTTCTTGACTTCGAGAAGCGAACCATGTTCGTTATCGAATTTTCGGCACCAGCTGACAAAAACATCATAACCAAGGAGAATGAAAAGAAAGAGAGGCATCGAAACCTTATAAGGGAGTTGTAACGATTGTACCCGGAATATTACGTTAAACTAATCGTCCTTATCAGCGGCGCTTTTGAAGGTGCCAAGCTTTAACTCGCTAATGGCCTAAAAAGCATCCCTGCGTGACAACAATATGCTAAAACACTTGCGGGAAAAATGCAGAAGGCGGTAGTCCTTGGGTCGCTCCGTGTTCTTAGGGTGCACGAGGCTTTTGCTGGATCGTCGTATTGATTCCTTTACAGACTGTAACCACCTATCTCAAGGTCGTGAGACGTGGTTGTGGCTGAAATTTTACCGCGATTTTGCTGGGAGCGGGTGCAATTTTTCAGATTAGCACCCGCTCCCAGCGAAATTCTATGGTTGTCCTTATGAAAAATTTATATATACGAGGTGTGTTTAAAAAGTAAGGTGACTTTTCCATTTTCGCGGGCTCCGTACATTCAAGTTTTAAATTTTTTGTTTTGTTGTGTTGGTACACTCGTCACGATCATATGTTCACAGTTTTGACTATATAGCTCGTGTTGTTTTTCTGGCAGGAGCGCAAAAGGTTAGAAGGGTTTGGTGTGCTCGGCGATTTTCCTCTTTCGAAAAAATGGAGCAAAGAGTTTGCATTAAAATTGGTGTGAAAATGGAATCCAGTGCTCTAAAACTCTTGAAATGTTGACAGTTGCATACGGTGAGTCTACTCTGAGTAAGAAAAATGTGTATAAGTGGTACAAGCTGTTCCAAGAAGGCCGAGAGGATGTCGAAGACGAACCTCGCCCTGGACGTCCCAGCACGTCAACAACAGATGAAAACGTTCAAGCAGTGGAAGAAATGGTGTTGAAAAATCGCCGAATTACCATCAGAGAAGTTGCTGAAGATGTTGGCATATCGGTTGGCTCATGCCACGCTATCTTTTCGGACGTTTTGGGCATGAGACGTGTGTCAGCGAAATTTGTTCCAAACCTGCTTAATTTTGGTCAAAAGATCCATCGCATGATATCGCTCAGGAGATGTTAAATGAAATCAATAATGATCCTGATTTTCTCAAAAGGGTTATAACTGGGGATGAATCGTGGGTATATGGTTATGACGTCGAAACTAAAGCCCAATCCTCTCAGTGGAAGCATTTTGAGTCTCGAAGACCGAAAAAAGCACGTCAAGTTCGGTCAAATGAGAAGGTTTTGCTCACTGTCTTCTTTGATCACCGTGGCGTAGTGCATCAGGAATTCTTACCACACGGTCGTATGGTCAATAAGGAGTATTACCTTCAAGTTATGCGCCGTTCGCGAGAGGCGATACGCAAAAAACGTCCGGATCTTTGGAAAAACCATTCGTGGCTTTTGCATCACGATAAGGCACCTGCTTATTCATCGTTGCTTGTGAAAGATTTTCTGACCAAAAACAGCACCTAGCCTCAGCCTCCGTATTCACCGGATTTGGCCCCCAGTGACTTTTTTCTTTTCCCAAAACTAAAGAGACCCATGAAAGGATATCGATTTTCAATGATTGAGGAGATAGAAACTGCATCGCTGAAAGAACTCAAGGCTATACCACAAAGTGATTATTAGAAGTGCTTCGATGATTGGAAAAAACGTTGGCACAAGTGTATTATATCTGGGGGAGATTACTCTGAAGGGGACAACGTAAATATTGAGGAATAAATGAATATTTTTTGAGAAAACCATAGTCACCTTATTTTTTGAACACATCTCGTACACACACACACACACACACACACACACACTACATTATATATAAATGTGTTTAAAGCTACGAACGCCAACCCGGTACAATCGTCTATAACTGACATAATCTGTGGAAACTATGCAAAAGTAAAATTTAAAAATATCGATTTTTTTATACTAAAATTATCGAATTTAAAAATTTTATATAAGAATAATGGTACGAGCGTCAAGCGGCCGTTAGTAATATTACTCAGACTCACAAGAATTGGTCGAAATTTTGTAAAGCCCCGTCTCTCTTTCCAACCTTTCCTCTGAATTTATTGAAACATTAATTGGATTTTTATAAATTATTTGTTATTATTCTATCATATTATTCTGTATTTAAAGGGTCCTGGGTCATCAGAGCGTTAGTGTTAAAACTCGAATTTTACAAGAGACCAAAAACTATCCAACTTTAATACATTCAATTTTTTTAAACAAAAAAGTAATTTCGAACTATTTCGTAGATCTATCGCAACGCGAAAACAGTGCTTACAAAAAAGTAACAATGTTTGGGTTTTCACATTTAATTTCACGCCAGTGATTTTATAGTATATTGGTATGACGTACTCATATGTTTGCTCTTATTATTGGTCCGTGGATATCAGGTAATTTGCTCATTGTCGGCCCTATCCGACTACTAAAGAAAGTCGTTGTAGCTTACAAGTTCCACTTGACGGGTGAAATTCATCCGTCGACCGATAGGGCATTAATCCTGTTCCATAAAAGCATAAGTCTTATCGAAAAATTTAAAATAAATAAAATTTAAGAAATTTCCAAATTAGCTCAGTTCCCGAAATCTACTGATCATTTTTTGACGTTTAATTGATATTCAAAAAATGTTACTTATTAAAATCTAAAAAAGAATTTTTGAAACAATTTGTTTTATAAGTGCTATAAAGGGTGTTTTTTAACATTGTTTTTTTAAATTGAAATAAAGCACACGAAAATTCGTTGACTACAGTTGTTTTTTATTTATTTTGTTAGCGTATGGTGTGCAAATTAATCTTTGAAAATAATTTCCGAAAAATGTCTAACGCAACAAGTCATACAGCCGTTGAAACCATCGATTTATTGATAGACGAATCATAAAGAAAAAGGGTAATGTCGAATGTTCGCTCTTGCGACTTGACGCCCTTGGACTTTTTTATGGGGCTAAGTTATGCCTCTCATCTACGCCGACATACCACAAACAACTGATGAGTTAGGGACCAACATTAAACGCGTTATTCGTGAAATTTCTCCAGTCGTTCTCGAAAGTGACAAAAAATTGGGCCAACCGAATGAGATTTGTTAAACGTAGTGGCGGTGGACATTTGTCAGTAATTTGTTTTAAAGATTAAATTGCATACCATACGCTACCAAAATAAACAAATAGCAATTGTTGTCAACGAATTTTGGTATGCTTTAGTTCAATTAAGAAAAAACACGTTAAAAAACCCCTTCATATCGCCGTATTCTATCAAATAAAGCGATATATAGTACTTGGATTGTAAGACATTGACTATTGTATAGAAAAAAGAGATATATAAGGTATCCTAGACTCAAGTGTCTGCCCTTATATAGCTGTGTAAAAATAAAAAAATCGAAAATTGCTTTTCCAAATATCAGTTGATATTGTAGTTTTTGTGTTATAAAATATTTAGTCTGGACCAATCAGGAGTGCGCTATAAATAAATGTGCGTACGCGAACGTGAGTCGAACATAGTATTATTGAGAAGAGCGCCAAGGTAGGGTTAGCGGTGGGAGAACAGCGGTCACTAAACTACATTGGAAAATTACAACTTTAACTGATTTTTGGAAAAGGAATTTTTTATTTATTTAAGTTTATGCAGCTATATGATTTCGGACACTTAAGTTGGGACACCCTGTATAGCACTTTTAGAACATTTGTGACCGTCCGCGAAGAAAGGGATCTTACGCGCCAAAAATCGATTTTTAAGTTTTTACACCAATCGATAGTTGTTTAGTTGCTCTTTCATTTTCAAAAATCACAAATTTTTTAAGTTGTTTATTTTTTTTGTTATTAAGCTGCAACCAGACCGAACGAGAGGCTTACGAAATCCAGCCCCACTACTTACCACTACAGCTGTTATGCGCTTTATCCGTGAGCTCCACTGACTCGCGCCTAAAGATGTAGTGGTAAGTGGTAGTGGTGCTCTTCGTTGACGCCTCCCCCACTACTCAAATGCCTGCTTGCGAACTCGGCTACGATCGCTCATACTGTAAAATTCAGCTTTGGCGCGTAAGGTCCCTTTCTTCGCGGACGGTCAAAATTTTTTATATGTCAATTACACATCAAAGTATGATCAGTATCAATTTCCCTACAAGACTCAATGCGTTTGTCAAGTGAAACTCGTAAGAGATAACAGCTTTTAGAGACTTTTTGTATTTCACTTTTCGGGCGACTCTTTACTGAATTGTCTTTAGTTCGTACTTGTTTAGAATGAAATGTAAGTAGAGCTCTTATCGTCCTTGTGTCGCGTCACTCTTTATCAGTACAATAAACCTTACTCTTTCCGAGCTATCCCAAACGATATGAAAAATGTGTGTGTCTCGGGATACACGGTAAAAGCGAAACTTCGAAAGAATGTTTCATCGGAAAAAAATTAATTAAAACTCGTAGGATCATTGGAGGGGGAATTTTGTAACGTTCCTAAATAAATTAAATACGCCAGGAATCATGAAACCTTCTAGATTCCAAATATTATATTTTCATATCGTCAATTCAAAAATAAAAATTTGTTCGTTCTTACGGCCATCTAACAGACAAAAGACGCCTGCTGAGAAGGTTCAGGGAGTCTGGAGCATCAAATTACGGGATTATCCTTCAATGGTAGGTATTTGCGTATTTGGCAGTAAAAATTCAAACCTGCAAGCCAAGGCCTTCAATTTCGAGGCCTGGATATTTTCAAGGCAGACCCAGGACGATCAGTTTAAGCCAGCACATAAGGCTCGTCTCAGCTTGGCTTAAAAATGATGAGGCCTCGCTCAACAGCAACACTACATGAAAGAAAAATCTTGAAGAAAGCAAACACCTCAGAG
>NC_046663.1:130158724-130173614 GCF_010883055.1 Belonocnema kinseyi
GATAAAAAAAAATACGTGTCTCTTATTTTTCGATGTATTACAACATATTGCAGTTTCATCAAAATCGGTGAGGGACACCTGGGATAGTTTCCTTGTTAGTTCTATTGAATTGCAAATAAAAGTAACTTGTTACGTTTCTGTAATATAAATTAAACTCGTCTTTCTATTTTGTTTCAGGCGGCAAATGCTAGTTCGTGCATTCAAGACGCGTGCAGGTTATTAATACCAATCATACAAGTAGGTGCAATATAATTTATCGCCAAGCCGTTTTTATGTAAGTTTTATGTTATGAATACCTAACAATGAACTAATTTGTTTACAAGCTTGTACTCGTATTGTATTTTCAAGAAAAATTTATAGATAAGTTCAATTATTTTAATTTGGTTTTATTCTCTTTTATTTTCATATTATAAAATGACTTTCAATTATTCTTAAACACTTTAGAAACAAAAATCAGAATCAGTTTATAAAATTCTATTTTTATAAAAATGTAAATAAAAAGTTTTTTTTGCTGTTGCAAACTACATCTTAAAAAAGTAAAATAATAGATAGTATTAGCGAATATTCAAGATTTATACTAACCCATTCATATGTTATACTCGTTACAAGTTTATTAAATGAAAATATTTGACATATTTTTATAAACTTGTAAAAAAAAGTAAATATATATACTACAAGAAAAATGAAAAAATTGTTTCGTGTGTACAAGACCCTCTGAAAATTCTCATTGGTAGTGCCGATTCACTTTAATTTGTATATACACTGGAAATCTCATTGAAGTGCGGTCTCGGATCTGGTCCTAAATGGCCTTCCCTTGAGTTGCAACACAATATTTTTTCACTCTGAACTTAAACATTAGCACCAGATGAAAAATTTCTGTGGGATTTGGACACATGCTAAGAACTGGCTCAACTTACATGCTGAGAGTACTGCCGGCTTTGACGCTGTGTTGCTATTTTTCACCCATGAGCGAACACTGCCTCTTTTTCGGTCCCGTTGTCCCCGAAACACTAAAATGTCGAGGACTTGAAATCTCGGAACGACTTAACTGGGATTTACTTAAATGGGGCTTCCAAAATAAAAGTAAAGGTTACCTACAATAATAACATTTTGAATTGGATTTTATAGCTGCATTTTCACTTTTTTAATTTCACTATAAATTGAATCAAAATAAATTAGACGTGACTTTTATTTCGTTCTACTTGAATTGAAGTAGATAGTGCTGCTGTACTTTCGAAGCATCTGCACGAATAAATTTTAATAACTAAACATTTTTTGCTTATTAATTCTGGATGATAAATAAATGTCATACATTTTTACAGTAATTTATTAAAAATGACCCATAGAAAAATAATTCTTTCCACGCAGTAGTGATTGTGTCATTTCGTGGACAGAAAAAAAGTTAAACGAAAAAATATATTAGTAATATAAACTTCGTTTTCCAATAATTAAATGTACATCCAACCTTACTTGTGCGGGTATTTCGTTTTCTGTATGGAAACAGTTTTATAGTCTAGTGTGAATTTTTTCGACGGGGCTTATTGCTAGTTTGTCACTTATCTGCATTCTAGTTTTACGAACAGGCTGTAAAACCATATGAAAATTATTCTAGATTTTACAAATCTGTAATAAACTGTGCTCTTTCAACTGGAGTGAAATACGAACGTAGAAATTAATTAAATGTACAGTTAGGGATACTGCAATTAAAAATGTAGCGAATACAAACTTAATTTAGATTTAGCTAAAACTTCCCCCTTTTGTTACCCAAGGGGGGCTTTTGAAGTTGAAAACTGGAATTTGATTCTGATGCTGACAGTGGAGCTGTCAGGTTGATGGGTGTATTAAAATTTAAACCACTTGTTGGCGGCTTCATAGTTGTTCCCATTGAAAAGCTAGTCACTGAAGGTGTTGGCGTTATGTTTCCCCAGACTGTAAAAGAAAATATTTCATGGTGTGTATGATTATCAAGTTCATGCATGCTCGATTATGATATTATTCATTATAGGTACGCTAGCTATGAAAATAAGTCGAGATAACGAATGGTTGCTTTTTATGTATCACATTTCTGCCTAAAACTTTCTTAACTTATTTTTGTTCCAATTACATGTTTACACTCTAAGCACAATCGCGTACGAAGCACAAAGTTATAATTTACGTGCTCAAAGCAATCGGTTTAAAAAACATGTCTGCGACCTCTAAGGGAATACATTTAAAGTTTTATAGTAAAAATAGAATACAACTCCATCCGCTTGAGTGCTTGTTCACACACACACACACACACACTCTCTGTCACGCAGACGTCTGAAACTTTGCTTTGACAAAGCTTTCGTTACTATATCTGCTTTTCGCATCTCGGACGGAATATGCTCGACTCGAATTTCGGCGTTCAGATTTGCTGCAGCCACTTTCATACTCGATCCCTAGACGAGCTGTATCAACTCGATAGGCGAATATTCTCTTCACTCAAAACTTACCCTTATTTTTCACTGCGAGCACGATGTCTGGTATCCGCTTATTTTCGAGATCATTTCCAGTTTACCGGTATAGATACATTTACCAACACTCATTTCCTTAAAACTAAATAGTATCAGAAAAACACTGAACTTACGATTCCAGCACCGTGGTGTTTGCTTTAAATCGTAACGCAACTTATTACGTCTACATATTACACTAAAGGCACCGTTCATTGTCTGTTTGTTATCGAGTCCCTCAGGAACCTCCATGTGAAGCTCCTAGTCGAGAATGTAGTAGAGGAACGCTGTCTTCACATCGAACAGCACGATTTCGAGATCTTGCTGCGCGACAAGTGCTAGCAGCATTCGTAGAATGGCATATCTAACCACCGTTGAGAATGTCTCGGTGTAGTCGATTCCTTCTTGTTGTTAAAAACCTCACGCACACAGGCAAGCCTCGTATTGATTCACTCGGCTCGTTACATTGACTAATTTCTTGAAACCCCATTGTGAGTCGATGGTTGTCTTCCCGACTTCCTTCAGAACGATCGTCTACGTATTATTTTTCTTAATGAGTTTCTCAATTCCTCGTGCACTCTAGAGCTCTGGCCCTTTCCTTACGACTGCTATCACCGCCACCACGTCTTGTGCCCGATCTTTCTGCGCTTCATCCTCGTCTTCCACACCAAGTCATCCGACGACGACGACAGCACGCAATTCTGAATATATACGGCCGTATTTACTGCTTCTGCCCACAACATCATTGGGCAAATTCTTATCTCGCTCAGATTTTACATTCTGCTCTGGTGTGCACGGCGCACTCGGTTCGAATTTGATCCCCGGCGACATGTGCTGGCTCGAATTCTTTCGAGCGCTCGAACACTTTCGACTTGTGTTTCAGGAAATGCACGTGGCTATACACGGACGCATCTTCGATAAAAGTGAAAAAGTAACTTGCTCCTCTCGGCGAGGTCTCGGACATCGGTCCCACACGTCAATATGAATGAGGCCACCCGGCTTTGTGTCCACTTCTTTTCCTTCTATTTTGAAAGGCGAACTGTGCGCTTTGCCCAGCTAGCACGCGTCATAGAAGGAATCACTTTCACTCCTTCCACGAACTCTTTTCTCACAAGTTCGCACAATGCACGTTTGTTGAAGTATCCAATGTGTTCGTGCCATACCTTTTAACTATTCATTGCCACGTTAGCTTCGCCTACACTTCGTGCATCTTTCACGCGAAAAAACATTCAAAAATTTCTTTCGACCGTTGACATCAGACGCCACTATCTCTACTCTCCATGAGGTCCACGCAATCTTCCCTAAATCTCACTTTTCGTTCTCTCGATGTACATACGCCGACGGAAAATAAATTGCTGCAGCAGGTTTATAGAGCACGTTCTCGAGCCTCGCCTTGCCCTACACGCGGTTCACGAGCTTTTCGATTATTATAGTTACTTCGCTGACCACCTCGCACACGCCATCGTCAACAACCGATATCATCGTACCTCTGTTCGGACACAACTCTTTAAACCACTCGGATCGGAGCGTAATGTATCTAAAGGCACCGCTGTCAGTGTACCTGATTTCTTTGTTATCCAGCTGTAGCCAACTGCTCTTAAATTCTACTCGACACTCGATCGTTTCTCTCACTTTCCGAATTCACCGCTACGAAACGCGCATCCATGTGACTGGCTATCGTTTTCACTTTATTTGTTTTGTTTACGCGCCGGGGATACTCTTACGTAATGCCCTTTCTCTTCACAGAGATAGCACTTACTGGTTTGTTCCTGTTACTTACGTCGTGCCTTCCTTTCTTCTTTTTTCTTTGAACTGCCCTTGTTCTTCAAAACGTCGGCTTTCGCACTGTCGGTTCTCATTGCCGCAAATAATCCTTCAGCTTTCAATTGACTTTCCACTTTAATAGGCCGTTTTTCCAGATTATCCAGAATTTGTTGAGCAACATCGACGCTATCCCACGCTGTATGTAGCGTGGAGAACTTTGGCGTTTGAACGTTGACTAGCCAATAACTTCGCCAGACGAGGATCCTTTGATAAATAACTTAGTTCGTTTACTAATGAAGGGCGACAGCGAGTTTTGCCTATATGGTTATAAACCTCTACTTTCGCTAATGAATATTCGTGGTTCACAAGTGATTTTGACAGTAATTCTTTCGATGTTAGTTACTTAAGCATAAGCGTTTCGAGTGATAGTAAAAAGTGAAAAACGTGACAGAACAAGCATCGAATATTTTTACTTCCTGGAACCCCAAAATCAGCTGTGACACCAAACATTTTTGCATAAAATGCACGATATAGTTCGGGCAGAAAGAAGAATGGAAGTGCACGAGTTAGCAGGGGCCACAATCATTTCAACTGAGTGGAGACGCTTCATTTTGTATCATGAATTGCATATGAAAAAACTTTGCGTAAGGTGGATGCCGCGTTTGCTCACTCCACCAGTGCATTCAAGTCGTGCCGCTGAGCAAAACTTAAACGATCTGCTTTTCATATACTTCCGTATCCACCCTATTCGCCCATCTAGTCCCCTCGGACTACTACTTGTTCCCGAAACTCAAAATGTTTCTGGCTGGGAAAAAATTTGTTTAAATGACGAGGTCATATAGAGCGTGGACAAGTATTTAGAGGGACTTGAAGAAATACACTTCCATGAAGGAATCGCAAACCTGGAAGAAACGTTAAAATAAGTGAAATGCACTTCGAGAGGACTACGTCAACAAATTATGTAAGTAAAGAACTGAAATAGCTGTATTTAATTTCGAAACAAGTTATTTATCAAACCACCCTCGTAATCGTCAAGTTCGATACGTTTTCTCCGAGATCCAGGAGTTGCACTGCCATATTTCAAACTTTAAAGACGTGATTCACGACCGTGTCGGTCAAGCCCAATCGATATTCATGAAATTTCTGCATTAATACGTGCTTCCTCGCTGCCGAATGCGGAGTGTCTATATTCCATCGCTCTCGAAATGAGGTATGTCGCCTTTACGTTGTCCTTCGCCAGCTCCTCGTTTTACCGCTCGGGTTCCGCGCTCGCCCCTTCAACGATGTCGCAAAACCCCGCTCGTTCGTAACGCCGCTTCCATCTAGAGTTTCCATCCGAGAAAATTCGTCCCATCGAACATCGGCAGGTGTCCAACTGCAAATTCGTGGGAATTTTTATAACTCTGGACTCACTCGCATAGCTATTTCGATTTTCGTGATCGAGCGCGACTAAACAACGACCGGCTTTGTAACGTATCTCTCCGTTCCCGCTTGACTCTCGATCCCTCTAGCATACTTTTCGCACTGGAATCGTAGCTGGGACTATAACCTGTTGAAGTTTGATGATTCTTTGGAACCTGTGCGAATTACTAGATCGAAAAAGAGATCAGGGAGAATGATAATCGTGAACTAAAGAAAGCTACATCCAAGGTGTCACAGAAAAAATAGGAAGAATTCTTAACAAACACAATGTTCAAACCATATTTAAACCACCTGAAAAAATAGGACAAATCCTAAATAAGCCTAAAGACAAAAAAGCACTCCTTAGTGATCCAGGAGTGTAAAAAATCCCTTGTTCTTGTGCCAAAGTCTATAATGGACAAATCGGGAGAGCGGTGAGCCAACGTATAAAGGAACATGAGAGTAAAGTCAGGTTAAAACATTTCATGCAATCAGCACTAGCTGGACATTATTTTGAAACAGAGCATAATATTTTATTTTAAAAACCATAAGAACAACATAACCTGATACCTCAGTTTCAGGTTAGCCCTGAAGAAGTGAACTGTAATGTTTACGAAACGTCGGCAAGATTCATAGTTTTGTACACGATTGGAACCAGAAATATTTCTTTTTATCAAAATAAATCATCGTGAAAGCACTAAATCTATTGATAATAGTAAGCATTTATAAATAATCTCTTTGTTTCATTGAACAAGACCCCGCGCGTACCAACGTGTATACGGTCGGTCATAGACTGACTTTTCGATCCAAGAGATAACGGTATTGCACGTCGCAAGAAAAGGGATACTGGTGCCTTCTCGAAGCATCGGCTGCGCACGCATACAAACGTTTCGACAAGCGCGGTAAGTGGATTAAAAAAAAAACAACTGTTTTTCCATTATCTATGGATGTAACTATGGATGTATCTATGGATTTAAAACGACTGGAGTCATATTCTCATCTCATTTGAACGCCTGAGAGTACAGAGATCTCGTGAATGTGTCGAAGTGTTGGCCACACTCAAGAAAACGCACCCCTTTCTTCGCGGTTAATACGCAGAGAAAGTGATTGGTTTCCATCCATGTATTATGAAATTTAATTTAAAGCGTGACACCATTTTTTGTCTTTTTTCACGTTTTTAAATTTATTGTTTTTTTAAGCAGGACTTAGAATCACCCAATAGAGTTTTTCCAGAGGTAAAACTTCATAATTTCATCAAAATTTGGAGAAAAATTTGAAAACAGTTTTACTAATGCTTCTGTTCCACAAGAGTGTATAATTCATACTTCAAAAAACAAGATAACGCGTGAGATTACCGTCATCAAAAAACTTTAAATGCATTTTTCTAGACTTTTTATTTTTTCGGATTTCCAACTTGAAGATGGCGTGTTGGTTAATTTTGCAATATATTGTAGAGTGCAGAGGATACTAATTATTAAAACGAATGATCTTTTAGTACAATATTAGAAAAAGTGCGCTTTTGCGAGAAAGTATATTATGGCCCGCTGTTATGAGTACTGAAAAAATATATACGCTTGTATTTTATTCTAAGTTATATAAATAGAAGAGCGATGCAAAGTTATCAGAAGTTTGTTACTCTTAAGACATGCTACGTTAAAATATTGATTAATAAAGGCTTTTCATAAGTTGCAAAAATGTGAGTGTCTATTGAAATAACTGTCATTCAAATGCAATAAAGGTTTCCATTCATGCAAAAACGCCAAACGATTAATGTGATAGAAAAAAACATTCGAAAAGTTATTGTTAAGCGCTTAGAGAAACGTTTTCGTAATTAGTCCATCAAATTATATCCAATTAGACTTCCAGTTGAAAACCCTGGTCCTTATTAGAAGCTGATACTGCATCTGTATACGAGATTCTTGCGCTAAGTCTGTAAGTTTGGTATGTAAAAATTGATCCGGAATGAAATTTCAAACCGTATAGGTTTAGGGACCACGGCTACTAATTGGTTTCATTTCAGTTATAGAGATACGAAACGAATAATTTCAGATTTGTTTCCTATTAGTAACGCAATTTAATTGTTTTAAACGTTCTAACAATTAAAATTCGTAATATCCAGATGTTATAAAATTGTAAAGAAAAAATACATTCTTACATTTGTCGTGTCTTTAAACGTAAAATATTCTATTATTAATAACCATAGTCCAGTAGCCAGTAAGACTTCTATATGTACTAAACTTCTGTATGTACTAATAGTCCAGTAGCCAGTAAGACTTCTGTATGTACTAAACTTCTGTATGTACTAATAGTCCTGTTCAGTGCCTTTGGTTTAAAAGTCCGCGAAAGCCTCCTGATCAGGAATATCAATGTCAAATTTGGAAATCTTTTATCATTTTTCTATACAACGAACCGTCAATTACATTTCAAGACACGTACATCATAAAGGAAAAATAAATTTCCGATTGAACTAAAACTGTTGTTTATGGCCAAAATTAAAAAAAGGCTTTTTTGACAACTATGTATAGAATATTACACATATGTTAGTTCAAAAAGGCCGTATTTTCAAATATATCCATTTTTATAAGGCTTTATTTTGAAAACAATTCGTTGCATGAAAAATTTTAAGACATACCGTATTTTCCCACAATCTTTCCAAGTATTATTTTAGAAAAACCTTTTCTTTGATACTAACAGCATTGCTTTAAAAATCGTATAAAAAAGGATTGTACAATATTTCGAAAAAGTACCCTTGATACTCATAATCAGGGTCTTTTTGCGGACTTTTTAACACTAGACCGACCGAGGTTGACGATTCCTATGGAATCGTAGTTATGATGATTTTAATGATGTGCGATTGATTCTTAATGATGTGAATTCCTACTTTCATTATATGAAAAAGTGATACGATATTTGTCTAGCGTATTAGGAATAAACTGAAGAAATGGACAGCGGAATCTGCAGGGATACAGCTGTTCATCTACGGTCATATAATAAGAAGGCTTAAAACATGCGCCAGAATTCTGCACATTCCAAATCTCCGAAGCAAAACAAAACTGGTCGGTAATTTTTTTTTGAACTTTGTAGAACCGTCATTGGTTTTTTGAAAAAAATTACTCACGTTGAGAAAAATTCTTGAACTTAGCAAAAAACCGTGTTTTTTGCACTATTAGGTTAGAATTTCTCGAAAACTTAGGGTGATGAAACATTTCTGAGGCCAGACTTGGATTCAGCGCACCAAAAAAACCTTTGGGTAGGTATGGTCGTCTTTCTAGGTTTTTCAGGTTTTGAAATTATGCCGGTCTGGTTATTATCTTCTAAAAAATTATCATAAATAAAACCATAAATTGTTAGTTATACCGCACAGTAAATTTCAAATTTGAAAATACTTTTAAAGTTGATAAATATGATTAAAAGTTCAAAGTTGATTTAAGTCTGCAGTAGAAGCGGAGTGCATGGCAATGTCGCAACTATGCAAACCGAACGCGGGAAGGCAGAACAAGCGCTTGATATTAGTGCCCACAAACTTTTGTATCTGTCCCTTTTCTAACTAAACTTTTCTTTTACGGTATTAGTTAGGATTTATTCAAACATATAAAAGGTTCTATTTATATTGGGGATACAGAAAATACGGTGAAAATACGTAAACTGAATAATACAAATAAAATACCAACCTTTACGGATTTAACCGCAACATCGTAGAATGGGACATAAAATATTGTCCAACTAGTGGAAAGGCCCGTGAAAATATCTGAACACATTTTTAATTTTAATACTTCATATACATAATCTTATAGGTTGTAATTTTCTTTGTTTTTAAAATAATTAGAAAAAGAATGATTTTTAAACAGCCCTATCATTCATGGACTGGGTTGCAGTGAAGTTTATGATAAGGGGTTCAACAGCTTAATGTGGGATCCGAACCACCAGAACCTCGGTGAAGATAATTGGAAAAATATCCAGAGGTACTGGCTCAGGGATTGAACCGCGAACCTCTAACTCTAATCGCGAACCTCAATCATCGAAGCTGATGTTGTTTGTATACAATTACGAGCGGCATCGAGCGTTTGAGGTGACAACAGTCACCTCTGGATGCTTTCTTAGAGCTACCTTCTGCTACTCCACAGGTTTTTAGTGGACAAGCAATGTCGATGATATAGACTCTTGCACCTTTTTTTCTCACGTCATGATGTAAGGTCGATTTGCCCGGATGTAATAATCCGTTTGTATAAGATATAATCTTCGCTTTCTAAAACGGGCATTGTAATGTATCTATAGAAAGGCATCCATTCTATTAGGAGTCCTAGGTTTAGGGCAAGTTGTTGATGTATAAAGCCCGCTACGGCATAATGTCTGTGCGTATAGACTCTCTGAGCCATCACGCGACAGCGATCAATAATGTGCTCGATGGATTAGTTGGTATATCCACATAATCGGTACCGGTCAACCACGTGTTGATGTAACATGCATTTTAAAACTCGTTCTTTAAGTCTGCGGTCCCTAATTCTCATCTGATTAAATGCACTATTCTACACTTGTCTAGTACGAATTCCATGTGGATATAATTGGAAAACTGCTTTGTGGCATCAATCACTTGCTGCAGTTTCTGGACTATTCTAGTGTACAGCTTCAGGTCATCCATGTACAGAAGATGGGTCACTTGATGACCATCCTCATTATCATGAATTCGGAAGCTATGAGACATGCTGTTTAGTGTTTTTCTCAATGGGTTCAACGCTAAACAGACCCATAGTAGACTGAAAGAGTCTCCTGATCAAAAAACATTAATCTTGTACCCCAGAACCTCATCGCATGACTTGAGAAGTCAATAATGCATCGGAAGATTTAGAAAAGTTTAAAGACTTCAAGCAAATCGTCAGGCGGCACGTAAGGAAACGCTTGATTGTAGTCACTGTATGCCATGCAAAAGTTCATTTGATGCTAACGAGCTTGAGTCATGGCAACAGCGTCTATAGTGACTCATCTGCAATGATAGCTGTAAGACATTTATAAATTGTTGGTCGAAATTCAGATGGATTTTGAGTATCTGGTTTTTCGGGTAACATATACGCAGTACCCTGGAGCATAAAGCCTGGCATCAGATCCGGGTGTTTAATGATCTGAAAACACCTTGCCAACGCAAGATGCACACTCGTTAGTTGATTGTAACAGAAGTTGTGCACTATGTCCAATCTAGGGACCCTGGTGTCTTACTGGTTATTTTTCTTAACACTCAGGTAACGATAGAAACTCTTCATGCGCCGAGGGTGAATGATTTTAGTAACATGGTTTATGAGCTTTCCGGTTCTGTTTTCTTTTTTATATTGAGTTAATTGACCCAATTTGCAACTTACTTTGCTGACATCCATATACAACCTGACGTTCCATGGTGGATCTAGATTCCTTTCTGTGACAAAAAATGCATTTGAAGGCATAATTCTGCGGCCCAACGTTCTAACGGTTGCCAAATCCTTATGAGAGAAGTTGTGGGCTCCAGAAGCTACGATCATGGTTCCTTAAATAATTCGCAAAACATTAGAATGCGGTCTCAAGCCGCGGATGACTTTACGCGGCCGACGGCACAGTTGGAGGTGAAAGTTTCACCTCTAGACACTTTTTTAGTTACCAAGCTTTGTACAATGTTAGAAGGAACAGTGTTGTCGGACCAGATGCAGTGATCCCATAAGAACAGCCTTTTGCAACTGACTTGCAATCGTCTGAGCCTGATGCTGGCAAGCCGGGATTTTCTTGAATTGGCTAAGAAATGAAGCTTTCAAACCTCCAAGGCACTGATACGTTCGGTGGTGGAAAACGAGAAATTCCAGTAGATCTTACACTGATCATTCTCTACAACGGACTCCAGTTCCCCTTGGGCGTATGGTAAGTCGGGCATTAGATTAACACGATAGAAATGCCACAGATGGTAATATAACAGTTTTAGAGCGGCATTGTGTGTCTCTATATACCCGAAGCGTGCATACTTTGATCATCCACTGAGAACATGTCCAAACGTTTCTGACTCTTGCTTGTACACTCGGAAGTTTGTATCTAATACAGGTACATTCATTATGCACTCACGGTAAACTAATGTGTCTATAACGCCGTCTTGACATGCATAAAGAAATACACGACTTTTAAGCACCAAAAGGTGTTAATAAAGCTAGGTCATGTGTGCTGTCGCTGGAATAAAATGGGAGACGAAGCTCCTCTGCTGCCCTATCTGCGACTCGGTAGAGAAACGCCGCAAGGTTTACGACTTCATATAGGCGTACGAGGCGCATTATAGAATCTGTGTTTTTTAGAACTGAGCAGGCTGTAGCTAGAACCGTTTTTGGATGAAAACACTCTAAGCTCAGCAAACCTCTGCCCCCTTTATCTATATGAGTTGAAGATCCCGATCGTCACGCGTTGATGTATTTTCTAGTCTTCTTGGTGTTGATGGACGCAGGCACACTTGTGCAGTCCAACGATCATGCCAATGGCTTCAGAGTACCTATTTACTGTCACCACAAGGATTGCAAGGTTTTTTTTTTAAAGCAAAAAGTTTAAGTTTATCCATGTATAAAAGGTGGTTGGCCTTAAATTCTCTTCTGTTCAGCGGGAAACATAGGTATCCAAAGCTTTTCCCGCCAAGCACAATTGAAAAGTATCGGACTTAAAGAGTCTCCTTGGAAGACACCCTCTTATATGTGACAAAACTTGCAGTCAATTGTCTTTTGTCGAATGTTATGAAAAATCTTGTCTGTTGTGTTTCATTTTGTTGTGTTTCATTTTGTTTCAAAATGTTTCATATATCTTACTATTTTTGGTTGTACCTGCAGGTACTCAAGGAGCTTAATAAATAGCTCATTGTTCGTGTTATAGAATGTCTTTTGGTAGTCAATTCAAGCCATGGATAGATTCAGTCGATACCTGAAGGAATCCTGGATAATAATTCTGTCTATTAACAAGTTCTTTCTGCAACCAGCCAGTTCTCTCATGCATCCGCATTGTTCAACTATTGCACTCCATACTCACTGGATAGATATTAATACCCTCTCTTTGAGGATGCCAGTGAATAGCGTGTAGCTGGTGTTTAAACAAGCTATTGGTCGGTAGTTCTTTGGGCTTGACAAATCTCCGGTAATAGGGATCAGTACCGTGTGTCCTTCAACAAACCACTGCGGGATGGGTTGTTCTCCGTTTAAGAAAGTAGTAAATATACGAGCTGGATGTTGGTGTGTAGAAGTGAACTTCTTCCACGAAAAATGGTTGATTTTATCTGGCCATGGCGCTGAAAAGTTTTTATTCTGGCCATAACTTTCTTCACTTCGTCAGCTCTAATTATTTGACACAATCTTCCAAACGTTGCAACAGTAGTCTCTCGAAAAAGTTACGAAACAGTGAGATATCTTAAGCGTCTTCATCTAGCTTATAAGTATCTCCAAATACTTGTTTCCAGAAGACCTGAATCTCTTCTCGACTACGCGAATTTTTAACGGCACATGACGTTGTGTTGAAAAGACGAGAAGGTTGAGTAGAAAAGGTGGAATTTTCCTGGACCCACTTTACTCGCCTTACAAGGCGCCCTGTAGTTGTTGAAAGACCTCTTATTTTTTGCGTCTAGTGCTGCTTGATGGTCAACAGTTTACACTTGTTCAGCGTATGATTAGCTTCCCGTAAGTTTTGAGCAAATGCTCTAACTTTTGGAGTGGACTTATTTGATGTTATGTAGCTAATCATGCGCTGAACATTTGATGCATACCGTCTAGCAATTTTAATTTTAAACTGAAGCTTTGCAATACGCTCGCGAGTCTTGCTCAGGCGTACTGAAGTATCATTACTTCTATTTTCCCTAAGCAGGGAAACCGCCTCTTCGTAAACTACACAGTTCAGATTTCAGAGATCAACATCTTCAGGCAGCAAATCAGGGAGAGAAGTATTAGTTAATTATTATTATTATTGTTACGACGTAACAATTGATTTCATCTTTTTTTCTTCGAAGAAATTGAATACTTGATATATTTACTATAATTTTTTATCTTCAATGTATTTTAGGGTATGTCGTCAAATTTACTACTCAGTTGTACCCTAATCTTAAGAAGAGCTTTATAAAATCTGTTAAATTCACTTCCTAAAATTTGTAAATTGCCTTGGTTCTTTCAAGCCTCTGAAATTTACAATTGAGAAGTTTTTCGTCAACTACAGAGATTCTAATCTAGCTGATTTTATACTTTCCTTTTGTATCTCCTCTTTATGTCTGAATCCTAAACAACGTCTGTAAGCCTCTTCAAAATTCCGTATTTTACGTATTTATTGCTTAAGCGTGATGCTCTATTCAGTGCTAAGGATTAGATCTCCGACCTTCCTTAATCGTTTTACAGTAGTCAACCGTCCAACAAGCCTGACTAGAGCCAAACCATTTTCTTAGGGGTTTTCCGAATTTTAGCCAATGGACTTCGAAGATTCTTCCAATCTTGTCTTTAGCCAATCAGACTCCTACTTTGTACAAATTGTCGACACCCATTCTGTATGTATCGTCACCCCCGAATACTGATCAACTCGTACAAACAGGCAGATACTTTTCAGCCGTGAAAATAAATGTTATATATTGTGTGTTACAAAGTGATCTTGTTTTATTCAATCGAAACTCAACCACAATTATAATTTAATGTTTTAGCATTTCCAATAAAAACAATTATTATTTTCTTTCAAATCTTTCTCAGGTGAACCCGGTCTTTCATCATAGTCACGCACTTAGTCAAGTGACTGATAATATGAGGCTGTTATAACTCAATTTAATACGATATTTAAAATATTTCGCGATCATGTTGTAAGTACAAAGTTAGAAGCATGGTGTAGTTTGGAGTTCATCATTTACCACTGTTATACTTTAACAATGGCTGCGAGCGTTTTAGGTGACAACAGTCGCCTCTAGGTGATTCATATTATGTGAAAAATTGTAGGCTTCAGCAGCTCCTGGAACGCCTCGAGCCGCGGATGAACTTACGCAAAAGACGGTTATTATCATTATTATTCAAAATGGTGTCTCAGACTTAAGATGGTTACTGTCAAACATTTCGAAGGCATTTTTTGTTTAGGGTTTTTTTTTTGAATAATTGTCACGGGGCTATCACGGTATATATTATCAGTCACGGACGCATTTTTAATACAATTAAGTGATGTGATGTGCTGCATCGCAACACAGTTTATAATTTAAGTTTTCATGCTCGTTTCAAACCATGAAGTGTAGCTCTGCCTGCCGGAAGGTGGAAGAG
>NC_046663.1:130173624-130191848 GCF_010883055.1 Belonocnema kinseyi
TGGGCAGGCGTTTAGGACTGGCGTTAGCGCCGCACCGAATCGTCGTTTTTCAGTCAAGTAGTACTCGTTGAGTAGTCGTTCAGTACACTAGTACTTGGTCGCTTGTCATTTCTATCGTAGCGTACTCAATCACTGGGTCCGTGAGGAGCTCCGTCGCTATCAAACTAAAATACAAAGAATCCGAGTCGGACCTTGTGTTTAATTTTAATAAATCAGGGCTTTTTTATCCCGCAATGGCTTTTCCCCTTACACACGTGTATTATTTAAAATTCCTCAACATCAAGCGATAGTGGATAAGTTATAGTGTTTCTTTAATATTAATGGGATCGTCGAAGTCGGAATAAAGACAAAAATCAAATGAAGCAAAAAATAACTTGCTGAACCACCTAAAGCTAGGTGAGGTAACATACATTTTGGTGTCTTCTTTGAGGTGTGAATAAAATGTTGATATCTCTCATCGAAATTTCGAGAAGTCGGTGGCATCTCACGCGCGCGGGTTTCGATGCGTCTTCGCGGGATTAAAATGATTCAATTGAATACAAATTTTTTATTGAAACGATTTATCTGCATGGTCAACGTACCAACTACGGCAATTGATGATAGTGACTTTCTTTATTACAAATTCTCTTACAAGGGGGGATATTCATCATTGTACTGCCGTACCTTTATGAGCTTGTTTTCAACAATCCAATATTTTTAGAGGAATTTGTCGTTCTAAATTACTCGTGGCGTTTAAGTTTCTCAACTCATTACAAATATATAAAATACGCGAGTACCTCAGCGATTCCAAATGTAATTCAATGAATCATTTTTCGAAATCGAATCATAATATTACGAAGTCGCGACTGCGGTCACAAAATTACAAACCTTGACCCTAATTGCTAGTTCAACCTTGAACACAGCAATATTACAATTTCGGAAATACAAGATAAGCCGAGATAGCCGGAAATAAAAATTTCTACTTTTAACGGGGACCATGATAAATGGGTTTCTTGGAAGCATAGCTTCGTTGCGATCGTACATTCGCGTACAGATCTTGATGACTATGTAAAGCATACTCAATTAGTAAACGCGCTCACTGGAGCCGTTTTGAAGAAAATCAGTTATTTTCTGCCAAACGAAGAAAATTACGAAAAAGCTTGGCAATCAATGTATGAGGCATACGATCAGAAACGCATAATCGTATTCAAACTTATTGATGCTCTTTTGGATTTACCGGTACTTTCAAAGGCAGAGCCCGACGAACTTTCTTCAATTGTGGTTAAAGCGCGGCAATATCTTAGAATGTTGAACGAAGTGCAGGTATAATTCGGAGAGCAAGTTGTCATTAGAATATTAGAACGATGTATGCCACCAGGAATTTCAGCTAGGTGGCAGGATAGATCGGAAGGGATTCAGCTTCCAAAATTGGAGGAATTTTACAAATTCATTCAATCGACGGTATTTAAACTGCGGTCATTAGAGAGAGTTGCCACGATGGAGCCGAATGGTCCGGACCAGAAATTGAAATCCGTTAAAGTAAAATTTTCTCAAAAGGAGAGAGATTCAAAATTTTCAGACTCTAGGACTTCGACATCGTGACTATACCGTCAATCGTATGAATCCGTAGCGTTTCCGTCAGATTCGCAATTAATGACTACTGCTATTTTGAAAATTCAAAATGATAGGAAAATATGCTTCATCGCAAGGTCACTATTAGATTCCTGTTCCGCAGTTAATTTAATTACTGAAAAATGAGGAAAATCGCTAAATTTATCCAAACAAACTTGCTCCATTAATATTGGGGCAGTTAATGGAATGTGTACAGTTTCCAACGATTACAAATTACCAACAAAAAAATTGGTGCAATTTTACTACTCATATTATAGGGTGAATGCCGCTTGCAAACTAGAAGTTCCAACCAATCTTGTAACTTTACCATTTTTAGAATGACAATATAGCAAGGCTTTGTAAAAGTACAGTTTCTGCTTGTGAATCTGTGACTTTCAGAGTAGGTAATAACTGGATCTACTTTCAGAGTTTTGAATTTGTTGACACTGGTAAAAGTACAGAAAAAGTTAAAAATTCCTTTTTGCAACGTAATCTCACGTCATTAAATTTGATAATTGATAACGTGGCGTACTTGCACTGGTAAAAATAAAATGATGTGGGTAAAGGAGCGTGTTTCAGAACGGTATAAATTATGGAAAAATTTATTTGCAAAATTGATAAAAATGTTAAACAAGAATTTTTTAAATTAAAAAACTGCTTTCTACTGTATTCCTTATTTGAACAGGAAATTTGAAATTTCTAGTGAAATTACCATTATTCACATTTCGCATGTAGATGCTAAAGTTAACATGATAAATAAAAACACGAATATTTTTGCTTAGAATACCATCACCTAAAATTCATAATGCATTTATGATTTTATAGAATCTGTCTGGAAACTTAAATAACCTAAAAGTTAAATTCCATACTAAAAGTGGATATTCGGTATTGTCAGCAGATTAAACTTCGATACAAAGATGCTCAAATCGTCCTACAAAAAACGATTTTAGGTTGGATCGTATCTGAAGGCTCAGATTCTTGCGAGCAACATTATGTGGACAATATTCAACTAGGCGAATCTAGAAGTCATCCATCGGCGAAAACATTGACTGGAAATTCACTCAATGAGGTTCCTTTGGTATGTTCCGCATGTCCTGGTCCATCCAGATGATAGAAAATTTCAAAAGATTTTGTGGTATTATCAAAATAAAATCATAACTTTTCAATTAAATACAGTAACGTTTGAAACTGCATGCGCACCGTTTCTCGCGATTCGCGCCTTACAGCAGCTCGTGCGCGACGAGGGCAAGGATTTTCCAGGCGCTAATAAAATTCTACTACAAGATTTTTACGTAGACGATTTAGTTTCAGGAGCAAATTCCACCGACGAAATTTTAAGTATTTACGATGAGATGATTGAATTGCTAGTAGGTGGTTGTTTTGTTATCACACAGTGGACTTATAATCACACTTACGTTTTAAAAAACATCGAAAAGAACATTTTCAATTTATATTGCGTAATTAAAGAAAATTCTGTTAAAAAAACTCTGGGAATCATTTGGGATTCTTAGCACGATATCCTTACATACACGTTTGGAGTCATTGATGCTCAAAACACCTTAACCAAAAGAAAGCTTTTATCTGAGATTTCCAATATTTTCGGTCCTTTCAGACTTTTGAGGCTGATGGGTCTCTACGCCAAGGCCTTGATACAAGATTGCTGGAAAACAAAAATCACTTGGGACGAATCGCTTCCTCAAGACATTCACACTAAATGGAAATTATTAACTGACCAGCTTTCATGTTGACAGAATTGTTCAATGTCGCGAAAATTCTTGGGTGAAAATCCAACCGAAATCGAATTCCACGGTTTTTGTGATGCGTGTCTTCATGGCTATGGAGCATGCCTTTATATTAGATCGCTCGGCGCAAAGGGTATCCTTTGATCGGAAGTCAATCCCGCCGATTTGCTTTCTAGGGGAAAACTACTATTAGATTTCATAAAAAAATACGTCGTGGACTACAGCTCCCATTTAGTTTGTTCAACCTGAAAGAGAATGGCCGAGGTCGATCGAACTCCGATCGGTAGACGGGTCCGGTTTAAAGGGGGTTGTTTGCTTGCTCAGTATCGGAAGTTGTAACCATATTTGTTCTCCGGTTTTATCATTCAAACGCCTTACGAGACTCTAATCATTCGAGAATGTCATGAACTTAATTTGCACACGGGCATTCAAACAACGTTATAAGCTCTTCGAAAAAGGTTCTGGATTCTAAATGGAAAAAATCAAGTTAGGAAAATTGTCGATCATTGTGTAGAATGTATTCGACAACGACCTAAAATGATGCAGGCTCAAATGGCGGTTTTACCGGGATAGTTCCTCAAAACTTACGGGTGCGTTTTCCTTTCATTGGTGTCCAAAGCGGTCCATATCGAACTTGCTACCGATCTCTCGACCGAAGGCTTTCCGGCAGCGTTGGGCAGGTTCATTGACCGAAGAGGAGTGCCGGAGCACGTCTATTCGGACAATGGTACCAATTTCATGAGGGTCGATCGATTAAATCGAATTTAATCGACACGGAAGAATTTTAAAAAGAGATAGAATCTTTTGCTTTATGCAAACGAATCGATTGGCATATTAATCCACCCCTGTCTCCCCATTTTGGCGGTATTTGGGAAACAGCGGTAAAGATCTTCAAACATAATCTAAAACCCGTATTAAAAGACCATAAACTCACGTATGAACAAATGAAGACCCTTTGATCGAAATCGAAGAAATTTTTTATTCTAGACCGTTATACGCTCTTTCAGCTGATCCCAACGATCCGTTAGCAATTACTCCAGCTCATTTATGGATAGGTCGACCTTTCCATTTCTTGTCTGAGAAAAATTTACTTTCAGTTACAGATAACAGATTAGCTACATACAAACTCATAACCAAAGCTCGACAAGATTTTTGTCGTCAGAATTGAAGGTCGGATTCGTAGTTCTCTTGATGGAAAATAATCTAGGATGCACAAGATGGCCACTGGATGTGATCGTCGAGATGTTTTCTGGGAGCGACGACATCGCGAGAATGGAATCAGTAAGAACAGCCAACGGTATCTAGAAGCGTAATATCACCTGGTTGTGCTTATCATCAACAGCGGAATGTTAATCATCATTCGTTTTAATTGATTTGCGTATATTCAAGTTAGTTCTCGTTCACTGTAATTCGTTTGCGTACATTTAGTTCGTTCTCATTCACTTTAATTCTTTTGCGTATATGTAGGTTCGATATCGTTCATTTTAATTAGCTGCGTATATTTAAGTTCGTTCTCGTTCATGTTTATTAGTTTGTGTTGATCATTCTAGTTCATTTTAAAGTTTGCGTATTTTCATGAATTCACTAAAGTTCGCCAATCGCTACGTTCATGGTAATTATGACCTTAATCAACGGGGCAGTCCCCCCAAAGGAAACTGACTCCATCGCTCTCGTTCTTAACGAGCAACTCAAAACCAAACCAAAGAATTACACCAACTAATGTTGGATCTTGTGCGATTTATTTTAGTTTTCGTGCAAATTTTTTATCTGAAGCTTAAGGTTATTTATCTAGGGTTACTTTCTTGTGATTAAAATCACCAAATCATTAGAGCAGTCCCTCCTAAGTAAACTGACTTCACTGTTATTACGTTGAGTATCGTTCATTGTTCATGTTGTTTATCGTTCTAAATCGATATTAATTTAAGGGTAAAATGCATTTACCTTCGTTCTTATTTAATTATAAGTGTATTTTCCTCTGCTTCTTTTGTTGAATGTAATTCCCCTCATTCCGCAGCTTCGGCCGGGAGCATGGTGCGGCGCAACAGTTTAGAATTTAAGTTTTCATGCTCGTTTCAAACGATGAAGTGGAGTTCTGTCTGCCGGAAGGTGGAAGACAAAAGAGGGGGGCGAAGAGTATGAGCGAGCATGCACAGATGTTGAAGACTGGCATTGGCGCCGCACTGAATCGTCGTTTTCCACTCAGGTAAAAATCGTTGAGTAGTGGTCCAGTACATTAGTAATCAGTAGTTCATCATTTCTATCGTATCGTACTCAATCACTCGGTCCATGAGGAGTTTCAACGCGGCCGATCGCTTACTCGGCATGAATGGAGTACAACTAGACTGATTCCTACCGAAGGAATCAGGATGCAAAAACAACTCCGCGATCAAACTCAAATTCAAAGAATGTCTGACCGCTTACGGGTGCGACGTCATCGCCGGTTCGCCGCGATCATCGTGAATCGTAGTCAATTTTAATAAATCAGCGTTTTTAATCCGCAATGGCTTTTTTCCTTACACATGTGTATTATTTCGAATTCCTTAACATGAAGCGGTAGTAGGTAAATTTCAGTCCTTCTTTAATATTAATGGGATCGTCGGGATGGGAATAAAGACAAAAATCAAATAAAGCAAAAAAATAACTCGCTGAACCACCTAAGGTTAGGCGAGTCAACATACATGATGAGAGCTGTGTGCCGTGACATATCAGGCAAAACTATCAATTTATGTATTATTGTCACTTGTTTTATTTTATCAGCTATCGATTTAAGTGCAGAAGTTTGATGAAAATTGAAATTTGAAGGTTAAAAGTAAATAATTAAAATATTTATTGCATACAGAATAAGGAGATCTGATACAACTATTAGCTGGTCAATGCGACGCTTCCGAGTGCTGCTTCTCAGTCGTTACGGCGGTAATTTACTCAGCCACCAAGACCGAAAAGGCTGATGTGCGCCAGTCTGACTTGATATCGTAAGACTCCATATTAAATACATTTTTGTAAAGCTGCAGAATTTAAACCACTAAAAATTTGTGAAATTCGTAATTTGTTAACATTGATAAGCATTTTCCGATATCTATTTAGATAATCAACCGGAAGATATTGTTTTATAACATTACGACCAGTAAAGCAGGACACCACGATGCAAGACCTGCATATTCGAGTTTTACAAAATGATTATAAAAGAGGTTTTCAAATTACAAAGTTATGAATTATTTTAAAGTGTATACATTTGTATTTACCTAAAGGGTTTGGTGTACCGTAACTCGGTGGTTGACTTGAATTGAGTCCTGTTGACGTTAAAAAACTTTTGTTTCCTGAAAAATACATGTATTACATGTATTAAAGTATAATAAGTTCCTAATCCCTACGAGTATTTTCGTAATTATTTCTTTTAAAAGTAAAGTAATAATTTTATTTCAGATAAACTTTAAATGCGAATAGACCAAACCATGTAATTTAAGATAGTACCTGGAGCAAAAGGTGTTGGTCCGCTTGTAATTCTTGCAGCATTATTCTTATTTGTTTTTCTCTCTGACTTAATGTCTTCAAATACATTAGTACTGTCCTTCAAAACATATTTTCTAAAATTCAGATACTGTTCTTTTTGTTGTTGCACTTTGGAGTGTACACCCTGTAATCTCCCAGCGACGGCAACAAGAGATTCGTGAAGTTTTCCCATTGCCATGGTCAATTCTACAAAAATAAATTCAGTTGAGAAGTTAGCAGGTTTGAAGGACATAGAAGATAACTAGAGGAGTAATTATATTAAATGATACATTTACGTTTACGTATAAGGTAAAAAGAAATCATTCTTTTATAAGAAATGGTATAATATTAAAGTCTATAACATACTATATTAAGATCGCAAAATTATACCATACAAATAACAGTGTTATCACAGGCGTGTTTTATTAATCCTGAAACAAAAGCTTAAAATTTTAAATAAAACAATATATATGGACATCCGAATGGAAAGGACCATTATGGTGAATATAGAGTTATCGTTTTTCTTCGAACATGAGATGTATCCAATTCCGATTGTTGTTAGGTCATGGGTATAGTACAAATCGATTCAGCATGGGTTCTATTATAATTCCGCATGCAAACCCGAATATAGTCTTTTTTGCAGATGCTCATATATTGTACAAAGATTCCAGTCATATATTGCCCGATTTTAAGCTTCAGTTTAAAATTAAAACGGCGAGATGGCATGAATCAAATGTTCAGTTCGTGATTAGCTACATGACATAAAATTCAAAATTCACTCCAAAGGTTAAGTCACTTGCACTAAACTTAAAGAAAGCAAATCACACACATAGCAACACACTTTAGGCAGCACTGGATGTAAAAATAGAAGAGGCAAAGCGGATTTAGCAAAATTAAACCAATCTAAATATATTTTTGTCTGTAGATTTTACGGCATTATACATAGACAAGTGCTATCGACGAGTTTATCCAACACGTTTCTCAAGTCCGCTTGTCCGCTTGATAGAGATTGGAGACTGAAGTATTTCTCTTTACCTGTCAAGAATGTGTTATAGACACCTTGCTTTAAGTGTTTAAGTAACATCTTTGGCACTACTATAATATTGATGTAAAGCCAACCTTGTCACACGTCCGGGGAGAATTGGGACCGCTGTTCCGCATAATTCATTGCATTGTACGAAAGGTGTTCTAGCGTTAGCGTTACAGTAGGGCTTGAGCTTTTCTCCAATGAATTTGACGGCTATATTGGTTGTGGCATTTGCTGCAGATGGAGTTTCCCACGCCAGACAGACAAAGAACGAAAAGCACTAATAACCTATAAATTCGATGAAAAATTACGTAATATATTTAGACGTCATTTCGCGATAACCGTCGAGGAGCCTCTGGTGTTACTAATGGATGTGGCAGCATGCAAGCCGATGGTAGTGAGCTGCATGATGGACAGGTATACCCCATTGGGATACCCGAAAGGGCTATTGTCCAACCACAACATCAGCCGACTACTTCTACAGGAATGCCACGGCAGCCCATCAATTTTCAAACCCATCATGATGAATGCTTGCTGCGCAGCCAATTAGAAAAGAAAATAAGAGAGATCACCACTTCTGCTGATGGGATGTCTTTTCCTCAAAACTTTTTGTTAAATTTCCCGGAAATAAAAACACTAACCCGAGACGATCTTAAACAACGAAGGCATCCTATAATAGATGGGAACCTCCTCCCTAGAACAGTGGTCAGAGAGCTCCTGACCAAGCCAGACTACCCTGACCAGGCTGACCAACGACCTACTTTCTCGTCAGGTACCTGCGATCTTGGACAGACCATCCCTTTTTTCAGGGGTCCTAAGTTGGAAAATAGGAAAAAATTTGAGATTAAAAATTTTTTTATTTTGCAATCAGTCATTTGAAAGTAATATATTTGGAATCGACGTATTTTTCCGATTCCAAAGACATTTAATTTGTCTATAAAGGCTGAAAATTCGAGAAGTATTTAGTATTAAATTGAATATTGGGCTAAAGATTTTTGACATTAAACTCCGTCAAATATTTAACTTTTTTAGGAAAGTAATATATCATTGGAATCGAAAAAATTCGTAGATGCTGATTATGCTATTTTCCAATTGCTAGCTGAAAAATTACAAGTTTTTAAACTCTCTTACTTTGACATGCCTGTAGTCAAAAGACCCCTGCTGGATTAAGCTCACTCATACTGAGGTCCATGAATAGACCGAAAAGTAGTCGCAAAAATTAAGCCGGGACGGGCCTGACCATGCCTGAAAGCTCGGCAAAACGTTTTCCGACCACTGCCCTAGAAGAACCATCAACCGAGTAGATCTGGGTTGAGAATGCATTCCCAAGCAATTCTAGAGTACGCAGGCTAAAATGATGATCAGGTGGATGCCGGAAATAAAGGAAGACGTGAGCAAATGTCACATTTAGGCAGTGGCACGTGAGGACCCGTCAAGGGAGAATAACATCGTTTCTTCGTGAGTCTTTATCTCGGGTTGCCCCATAGAGTAACTGAACAATATCTTGCTGGTCATTCAAAATCCATTGGGTGGCACCACCTTCCATCGGAGGTCGAAGTAAGTAACATCGAAATACAGCTACAACAACAGTTAGCAGTACCTGTAACGGACCCCGTAGATGCGGTAAAAGAGGAGGTTCAGTTGATGAGCTCGCGGAGAAAAATATGCGTCTCATAGTGTGCTTTACTGATGGCATCATAGAGTTCCCAGTTGAAGAATCATTAATGAGAAACGGTCTGCGAGAGTCAACAAGGACCTTCTCTGGTTCGCGACTTCAACACGAGATACTGCCTCTGTTCTTGCAGCATGCTATGAGCTTTCTGCAGATGCATACGCTTCCATATTGCGCTGCGGTCGTATGTGTCAGGATGACGAGCATAAAGTCAGTGGCCAGGCTGCTAACAACCGTGCGCTAAGGAAGTAGTCAGACCCTTCATTGTTGTTTCGACTTCAACGAGAGATAAGTAAAATAAGAGAAAAACTGGGCCAATTGATCCAATTTCGAAAGGGCAATCGGTTTTAGAGACTGCCTCGCCACGTGGTCACAGAGGCTGATGGTCCTGTCAGCGCGAATGCGACTATTTAAGAGAGCGATCGCAAAAGGGAACGACAACACGACTTTTTTGGCAGACGAAAAACTTTTCTATCACGGACTTGCAGGTGGCCAAATCAAGACTAAAAATTATTGTGAACCACCTAGGGCAAAGGAAATGGTCAGAAAGCGCCGGTTAGCAATACCCCAAACGTTAGATATTTCTTGCGTAGATAGTGAAGCTTCAAAGCTTTGGTTAAGAGATTGGTTAAGAGATTCACCGACTAAAAAGGCGGTTAAAATGGACATGACATATGAACCTTTATTTTTTTCAGAGAAAAGTGTGCAAAATATGATGAGAGACCATCATTGACTCTTCTTACTTAAGTACCCAGAGCTAGCTTTTCTCCCTTACATGGATGACATAAAGGTTTCGGCAAGCTCAGAGTCGAAACTGAACAGCCTACTTAACATATTGTTGCAATTCTCCTAATACATCAGGATGCCCAAGCAATAACCCAAACGTTAGATATTTCTTGCGTAGATAGTGAAGCTTCAAAGCTTTGGTTAAGGCGGGGAGAACTCTTTCCGGAGACGGAAGGATTTGTCATTGCCATCCAGGACAGAGTAATCAAAACGAGGAATTACCAAAACCAAATCCTTAAGATTAAGCCAGTTATTTACAGATTCCGACTTTGTGGAGATCTAAATGGGAATATCGAGCACATGACGGATGACTGTACGATGCTTTCCTCGCAAGAATACACACGCAGAGATAATGATGTTGCTGAGATCATTCACCAAAAAATTGACCTGAACCCCGGTTTACTAGTGATTTGAGCCTTTCTACAAATATAGCCTGGTTAAAGTACTATAGAACGAACACTATCTCATTTACTGGAACAGAACTATTCTGAATGCCACCTAATCAGACAAAATCATCCAGATGCCCTCTGGTTCGATTAACGTGCTCAACACGTGAGAATAATAAACATGCGCGTTTCCCGATATAATAAGAATACCCAAAAATATTCGGAGCCCAAGCAGGAGCTCCTCACCGTGTGAAAGCTGAACATGGACTCCATCCGCTCGGTCATGACTTTATACACTGGAACGTTTATACGATGTGTGTATATAACAGCATAATTCGTTGCATTGGTGGTTAGCAATCTCTCTATTCCGCCATACCCCCTAAGAAAGCTTAATTTCTTAGCCAACTCAACAAAATCTCGACTTGCCAGCGTCAGGCTCAATTCCACACGTGTCGGATGCAAAAGGCTGTTCTTCTGGGATCACTTCATCTGGTCCGTCAACACTGTTCCCCATCATAGTCTAGAAAGGTTTGTAAGTTTAAAGAATTACGTAGAGGTGAAATCTTTATCTCCAAATGCGTCGTCTACCGCGTAAGGTTATCCTCGGCCAGAGATCCGACTCTAAGTAACCGTGTTGTACGAAGTCTCTTCTGTAAATTTCCCGATCTTGCTCACCTTCCAGTATGGAAGGAGCACGAGCAGATGACGTACACATTTCGTTTGCGTCGGGATAGATGGCTTCAATTTTGTACCTACAATACATTAGCAAGAGATTTAAAACAGCGTATTAAATTATCTTAAAACATTCTCATCTCCACATTAGCTTGACTTAAACCGTTGCTATGATGAAAAACCGGGTTTGCCCGAGTAAAACTTTGAAACAAAATAATTCCATCGCCCGAGAGGCCATGGTTCAGTTGGGAGTGGCAATATGACTGAACCGAGGGTACGACCAGGCAATGGTCCCGGACAAATGCAAGAACATCGTTTTAAATGGTCGGATCAACTCAGAAGGGACATCCTTACCTGTTGACAAGGAAGCTCACCAGCGCAAAGTGGAAACATGCAAAGGTTGCATAAGCATTGGGTAAATATGCACCAGGAATATGCTCATAAAACGCCCCAGTATTTAAGAGATCAGGTATCATTTTCACGCAAAGGGGCATATGCAGCTCGTTATCAAGAAGAAGAGCAACATCCTCCAGAGAACATACCACTCGTTCGAGCAAGACCATAATGCCAATATGAAAAATAGATAAAAAATTCACCAAAAAGTTTTTTTCAGGATGGATAAATTAGATGAAGCTAATACTGCTCTCCCTGATTTGCTACCTGAACATGTTGATCTCTGGAATCTAAACTGTGTAGTATATGAAAATTCGGTCTGTCCGCATAGCGAAATAGAAGTAATTATATTTCAATATGCCTGAGCAAGATTGGCGATCGTATTGCACAGCTTCAGTTTAAAATTGAAACGTCTAGAAGGCATGCATCAAATTTTCAGTGCGTTATTACATAAATAACATCACATAGGAAGTTCACTCCAAAAATGAGGGTACTTGCTCGAAATTTGCGGAAAACAAATCACACGCTAAATGACTGTAAACTTTTGACCATCAAGCAGCACTGGAAGCAAAAAATAGGAGCTTTTTCAATAGCCAAAGAGTGCCTGGTAAGGCGAGTTGAGTGGGTTTAGAAAAATTCCACATTTCTACTCACCCTACTCGTCTTTTCAACAAAACGTCATGTGTCGTTGAAAATCTGTCTAGTTGAGAAGACATTCAAGTCTTCTGGAAATAACTATATGGAGATACTCGTAAGACAGGCGAAGACGCTTCAGATATCTCACTGTTTCGTAACTTTCGCCAAAGGCAACTGTTGCAACGTCCAGAAGAGGAGTGTCAAATAATTAATACTTATTAAGAGAAGAAAGTTATCGCTAGAATTAAAAACTTTTCAGCGCCAGGGCCAGATAAAATAAACAACTTTTGGTAGTAGAATTTCACTTCTGCGCAACAATATCTAGCTCGTATATTTATCACTCATCCCGCAGTGGTTAGTTGAAGGATGCGCGGTACTGATCTCTAATACCGGAGATTTGTCAAGTCCAAAGAACTACCCGCCAATAGCTTGTTCAAATACCCGCTACACGCTTTTCACTGGCATCCTCAAAGAGAGGATATTAATATCTATCGAGTGGGTATGGAGTGCAATAGTTGAACAACGCGGATGCAAGAGAGGAATGGCTGTTTGCAGAGAGAACCTGTTAATAGACAGGTGTATTGCCCAGGATTCCATCAGGTATCGACGCAATCTGTCCATGGCTTCAAATTGACTACCGAAAGACATTCGATAACACGAATCATGAGCTACTTATTAAAATCCTTAAGTGCCTTCAGGTATATCCAGAAATAGTGAGATGTATGAAAGAGATTATGCTCTTGTGGCGAACAAGATTTGTCATGACATCCTACAAAAGACAAGTGACTACAAGTTATGTCACATATAAGAGGGTGTCTTCCAAAGAGACTCTTTAAGTCTGATACTTTTTTGCATCTACCTCTTGTCTCTATCTATCGTGCTCCGCAACAAAAGCTCTGGATACCTATGTGGCCCGCAGTACAGAATCAAATTTAAAGTAAACCAACTTTTGTACATGGACGACCGTAAACTCTTGGCTTCTTCAAAAGTGAAGGTTGCATTTCTTGTGGCGGGCATAAATAGGTACTCTAAAGACATTGGCATGAGCTTTGAACTGGAAAAGTGTGCCTGTGTCTATATACATCAACGAAAACTAGAAAATACACCAACGCGTAACGATCAGGATCTTCAACTCAGAGGTGGAAATACGATTCAACATATTGGTAATGGAGCAACATATGCATACCTTGGAATACCGCAAGCGCACATCCAAGGTGTGCGTCTCTTAAAAACGGCCCTTGAAAAAAATTATTGCAAAATTCTCAGAAAAATGTAGGCTTCTAAACTATCTGGGAATAATAATATCCCGGCTTGTCGCGTAAGGTCATCCACGGCTAGAGACCGCCCTCTAAGGAACAGTGTTCTACGAAGTATCTTGCGTAAATTTCCCGTTCTTGCTTACCTACTAGGATAGAAGCAGCAGGAGTGGATGACGTACACGTTCCAGTTGCGCCGGGATTGGTTGCTTTAAGGAACCATGATCGTAGCTTCTGTAGCCTACGATTTCTCTCATAAAAATATAATAATAACAATAATAATATTATATCATCCACATCTCATCAGTCACTTGGCTTAGTCTGTGGCTATGATTAAAAAAAGGGTTTACCGGAGTAAAAGTTTGAAAAAAAATATTATAAAAGTTCTCTAGTTCGTGTCGTTATATGGCTTGAGCTTTCGTCTCATGACTTTGACGGCTATGTTGGCGGTAGCACTGCTACAGACAGGTGTTTCCATGCCAGATAGGCAGAGAGCCAAGAGAAAAGGGACTGAGAAGAACACCCAAATCCCATAAAAAATTATTGGAGAGTATTTTTAAGATTTTGAAACGCTTATCGCTTGTCAAACATCATTGGGGCGTTTCTGGAGTCGCCGCTGGGGTCACAGCATACAGGATGGTGGTGATTGTGTACTTCGAAGATGGTCAGGCAAATCTCACTGATCAAATGGAGGCCAGCAATAACATTTACGACAAACGGTAAGCAGTGGAACAGCAACTCTGTCTGCTAAGGATGCTTTGGCGAGCGTCAGCTATTTGCAGCCAACCACCTTGACAGAAATATCGTGGGAGAGCATCAAGTGGCATACGATAATGAAAGAGGAATTGGTGCGTCTTTATTGCGAAAGTGCGAGGTTTAAAACGAAAATGGAAAAAGGATACAATTTAAAGACGAAATTTTCGTCAAAGTATCCTAATATGAAAAAAGTCGCACTAAGGGATCTTATCGCCCAAGTGAAGGGCATCAGGGCTAATCTACACTGCTTCTGCCTCTGGCAGAAGCAGAGATTCACCGACTAAAAAGGCGGTTAAAATGGACATGACATATGAACCTTTATTTTTTTCAGAGAAAAGTGTGCAAAATATGATGAGAGACCATCATTGACTCTTCTTACTTAAGTACCCAGAGCTAGCCATAAGAATAAATGAGCAGAATCTAGCAGAGCAAAAACGCCTAATATCTGTAAACAGATTGCATTCGGCTGTAGAAATAATACCTGCTATCAAAATGGATGTTGAGCAGCAGCTTCCTATTGATGGGCTCCCTTTGGAAGATGTGCATAACGAATATCCAATAGAATAGAATCCGGATATTAATAAGGATTATGTGAACAGCGAAATCCCTCAAAAACTACAGCCACTTGAAAGAAATTTTCGTCATGCGTTACTAGAGTTCAGACATGTATAAGCAAAAAAAAGGCATTTTCTAAACAATATAAACATCACAAATGATCTGTGTGCACTTATAAAACACCTCAACAGAAAAGTTTTATCTACGCATTTGAATCCAACACAAGATTCGTTAGAGGTGCAAATTTTTGTATACTGTACAGTTGTCGCAGCCATTAGAACGTTGCGCCGCAGAACTAGGCTTACAAATGCAGTCTTTTCCAACGGAAAGGATCGGGAGTCACCATAAAAGATGAGGTTGATAATTAATCTAAGCAAAATAAGGTGCAAATTAGCTCGATTGGCAACAACAAAATTGCATAAAATTAGATTTCAAATGGCAGACTTGATTTTCTTGGTGCTAGACTGCGTCGCTACAAGAAAAGTTGTCTAAAAAGGCAGCAAAAGCGAACCTTTCAGGCAGATGAAAGAATGCTCTATCATGATCTGAGTGTCATGCAAAGTATCCAGCAAGACACCGAAGTGTATCAATTGGAAGACATAACTACTGATAGGGGGTTTGGGGAAAAATGACCAGAAGCAATTTTGATACTGCTTGGTTCCAACTTGACAAAGCAGGAGAAACCAATAATCCTGAAATGAGGTTGACTAACATCACAGCTTCATATGTTTCAAGGGTTTTGAAAAGAGCAAGTAACTGAAAAGCTGCAGGTCCGGACATGGTGCACAACTTGTGGTACAAGTACCTGGCGAGTGTTCATCCTCAGTTGACCTCGTATTTTCAGAAGATTATCGAACACCTAGGTTTTATGACAGGCTTTATGCTCAACGGAACTACTTACATGTTGCCTAAAAAACCAAACGCCCAACATCAATCTGAATTTAGACCGTTAGTTTGTCTTCCAACAATTTATAAATGCCTTACAGCCATTATTGCAGATAATATATATTATCACTGCGACGAAAACGACATATTAAAGAAGAACAAAACGCAATCTCGTAAACATCAAAGAAACTTGTACGTGGCATACATTGACTAAAAGAGTTTTCTTCCATACCACATGACTATTGGCTTGAAATCTTAAAAATACATAAAATCTTCCCACGCATAATTGACTTTGTAATTCGTGCGATGATGCTTTGGGGCACTAGAAACAAGTTCTTGGATCATAAAAAACCAAAAATAACTAGACTAATACACACTACCACGATTGATGACCTGAAGCTATACGCTATTTCGGATTAGAAACTGTATCAAGCATTCGAAGTCACAAAGCATTTTCCCAATGATATCCAAACGGAGTTCAGACTAGATAAATGCAGAACAGAGCATTTGACTAAAAGAGAATTAGGAAAGCTGAGTTAGAGAACAATTTCGAGAATGAAATCGAGGCAGTGGCTGAGGGCAAGTCAGATGAATACCTGGGAACTCTCAAATCTAAGGCTATTCAGCATAAAATAATTAATTAAGCGAAAATGACTGCCCTAACTACAATACACAGATTGATTCTGAAGAGTTCTTATAACTCGGCAAAATAGATCAGGACAATCAACACCTATCTCATTCCTGTCCTCACGTACTCCTTTGGGGTCATCAAATGGTCGAACGCCGACCTTGAACGCTTAAACAGAACCATTCTCGTAGAAAGATGATCTGGATAGTTCGCCCTTGAATTTATGCTCAGAGGAGGCGTTAAATATTGGGGGCAGAAGCCATAGAGGAATGCGAAACTCGATGGAGACAGAATGCGATTCCACGGCAATCGTGATTGCGATTCAGGATAAGGTTGTCCGAACCAGAAATTATCGCAAACAAGTGTTACATCAAGATGTGGTTGACCGGTGCCGCTTATGTAGAGATAACAACGAATCTATCAAACGCATGAATAATGGTTGTCGCGTAACGTCTCAAAGAGAATATACGCATAGCGGGCATTATACATTAACAACTTAACCTAAGCCTAGGACTATTAACAGAATGGATGCCTTTCTATAAATACATTCGCATACCCGTTTTAGAAAATGAAGATTACATCCAACGCTCCCGGCCGATATGTGATAACAGCGGTGAAATACGAACTCCAAACTACAACATGCCCCTAATTTTGTGCCCACAAAATAAACGCAAAAGATTTCAAACTTCCTATTACATTAATTTATAACATCTTCATCTCATTTGTTAACTTGATTCATTGTTACTCCATGGATACTGATGAAAAACCGGGTTCACCCGAAAACAAGTTAAAAGTAAATAATTTATTATTATTTATTGTTTTTCAAAATTTTCAAATTTATCATTATTATACAAGCTACAGGCAATGTGCATTGTGAAAAATTTTTTAGACTATCAGAAAGCAAGCGACTAAAAACCTATGGAGTGGCAGACGATAGCTTTAAGAAAGCACCCAGAGGCGACTGTTGTCACCTCCAACGCAGGCGGCCGCGGTGTAAGGATAACAGTGGTAAAAGACTAACTCGAAGCTGCACCATGCTCCTAATTTTGTCCATACAATATCCAGAGACGCACGCCGATAAAAGAATTTTTCTTATCTCGCCTAAAATGACCCGTATTCGAGATATTTTTGTTGCCGAGAATGTTGGGTTTTCTAATGTTCAATCTCGTCCCTCCCCAACTTGAATATGCAAGCGAGATCGAGCAAGATTCTCGATGATATATAGTTTGAGTTTGATGTTTCGTGTAAATCTCAAAAATAAGGTAGCAAAATTTTAACATTATGAAAGTGGAATTCCAACGAATAAGAAAGCCGAAAAAAACCATTATCAATTTCGAGGGCATCAAAGCAACGAATAATTAATAATAAATGAAGTAATTAAGCATAATAATTTCACAAAATTTAACAAATTTATTGGTAAAACATTAGGCTGGAAAATAGCCAACTTTAAAACTCAAAAGGGTAGAAAATATAAAGGAACTAGTCCAATTTATCATAATCACTAAAACAAGACAACAAATATAAAACTCTTGAGAGAGAAATTAAATTCATTTCAGTAATAAAATTAATTATAGCATAATAAAGCAAATTTCAATTGCAATTGAAAATGAGATATTGTAGCCAGGAAAAAAGATAGTCTTCCTACGGCTTCACGGTAAGGTTTAGACTTTTCTATCAGTTTCTTGTTTACAATGTTATCTTAATCAGTCACCTTTCCACGTTCCATCGGAGTATCTATGTATGCATGTATC
>NC_046663.1:130191948-130214925 GCF_010883055.1 Belonocnema kinseyi
TATTCAAATAAGGAGAACGCCCTAATTTTCAGAAAAGTATTTATAAAGTTATATATGGTGCGGAGAGTCGCTGGACCGGTATATGACAATAGGGGATATAGGTTGTTTTCATTAATCATGGATATGTTACGTAAATTGTGATCTCTAATAGACGAGTAAATTGGACATTTTGTAAGGATGTGTAGGAGGTTTTCCTTTTCACTCAGATTACACAGTTGACATATTTGTTGAGGGCCAATCACAGTGGTACCAACTATCGAGGTCAGCTTAATGAGGAATTTGGAAGATGTTTAGTTGAATTAAATTGTAATCAATGCCCGAACCTTTCAGGCATCTTATAAGCTGACTCATCCAATTGTATTTGGAGTATTTACTATGTGCTGTTTAAGCCAGTTTTTGCTTACAGATTTTGGGGTAAAGCGAGTCATCCATATCGAAGACCTGTGCCGCCCAGTTTAAGGCCATTTTTATAATTTGACCAAACACACAGGATTAGCCCAATTCTAATCTGACTACAAAGTCCGGTGTGTTTCTCGGTAAACGAAAAAGATTCTTGAAAAAACGGACTTGTACTTTTTCGTAGACTTCTAAATAGTTCAGGCCGATAATATGAGACGAATATAATAAGGTGCTCTTCATGAGCGAGTCTTGTATTTTAATAATAGACGGCCAGTAGGAACATTTGCTTCTGATTACGATATTGTAGGCTACTACCGAGGCAAGGTTGGCTCTGCTGGCTGCGGCATGAGCGGCCAAGCAGAACAAACCTGCTCTAGAGAAAATCGTATCAAAATAATCGAAACAAGAAACAAGCTCCAGCTGACTGCCATCATATTTTAAGCCAAGAAGTTTTTCACCAATTAGAACCTTTTTTGAAAATTATATATTTGCTTTTGTCATTGTTGACTGTTAATTTATTTATGTTACAATATTCCTTCAGAGCGCTGAGTTTTCTTATTGCATCAATCTTGGATTCGGCTAGTATAATTAAATCGTCTGCATAAATTAAAACAAAAAAATCTTTGTCATCCAATATTCTAAGACCGACCAGACCTTTTCCCCTAATGAAAGTCTTAATGTCGAAAGTTAAGAGGTTAAATATTATGGGACTCAAAATTTCTCCCTGAAGGACCCCTTCAGTAATCGGTAACTCATCTGAGATTTCATCTCCCACCTTTACACGCGTTGATGCTCTCTCGTATAAACTTTTCAGTATTCTAATTCTTTTCGAGCTTACACCCAAATCATGAACTTTTGACTGAAGAAAACGCCCTTGAAAAATCGACTATTATGGCATAAAAGTGTCAGTCTTTTTTTGTAGATATATCTGGGAAATGGCGGCTAAACTGAAGACATTGTTGATACAACCTCTGTTCCGGCGAAAGCCCGCTTGCGCTTCCGGTATAATATGGCAGAAAGACTCCTATTTTCTAATCTGACTAGTAAAATATGTGTAAAAATTTTTAAGATAGAGTTTAGGAGAGCTATCGGTCTGAAGTTATTGGGGTTAGAAGGATCATTTTTTTTGTGCAGCATATGTGTCAAAGATTTTGTCCAATCAAGTGGCAGGTATTCTCTATCAAATATTTTGTTAAAAAATGACTCAAAATATAGGAGGAAATTCGGTGGCAAATTTTTGTAGAAACTACTTGAGATCTGATTCGACCCTGGGGCCTTATTAGGCTTTACTTTGTTGATTGATAATATTATTTCGTTTCCTGTAATGCTACAATCTAACAACGGGTGCCGAACATCCGTAATTAAGAATGGAGACAGGCGTCTCAACGAGATTGTACAGCGGATATGATTTTCCCAATAGTTTGTGTTGAGAATATTTAATTTAGTTTTTCGTTCTCTAAATTTATTCACGAATTCCCAAAAAGTCTTGCTATCATTAAGTGTCTCCAGGCCCGCAACAATACTTTTTTCATAACTCGACTTTTTACGGCAGGTTGGAACTTGGTACGATTTTTTAGCTTTGATGTAACTTAATTTAGTCTCGCTGGAAAAGTTAGCCTTTCTAGCAGTTTTTTTTGCATTAAGTAATAAAATTTTAACTTGTTGGCACTCAATATCGAATCAGGGTTTTTCTCTCTTTATAGATGTCAGCTACTCTCGCATTCTAAATAATTGCCTCCGTAGTCTTATTTGATAAATAAAGTTCGCTCGAAAATATTTAACGCTTTCTATCGTCCCACTTGAGGTAGGCTGACAACTCATTATTGTTTACTTTCGAAATGTCAGACCGACTGACAGAAGCAGCAAGACGACTGGAGGATACCAAGATCCACTTTAAGGTCATTAATTAAACGTAGTGCCTCAGCATTGAACCAAACCAGATCATTTATGCTTTTGCCCCTTGCATTAACGAATGTGAATTTTGCTGGATTGTCGTTCTAAGATCTTCCATTTATTACATAAAATTACTTAAAATCACCATAAATAATGGTACCAACGTTATTAATATCTGATAATACACATAAATTTTCTTCGAATAATTGTAAAATAACATCAACATAAACCACTGAATTAAAATAACATATTCCCACAATAAAATTCTTCCTATTAGCATTAGTGATTCGTACTATGATCTAATGCTTCGTTTTCGCAATAAGCTCGCAATGTGAGTAGGATTTGTTTATAAAAAGAGCTAGGCCACCATTTGTCATACTTCTTTATTTTTCTTTCAGCGCATTAGAGAAAAAATAATTACCGTTATGCATTACGTAGAACATTTTTCAGCACTTGAGCCAGCCACGTTTCAACAATGCCTAAAACATCAAAATTATCTAAATTAATATTAGAATTTTAAAATCTTGCGTAACCATGACAATTCCAGAAAATAAATGTTGGGGTGTTCGCTACTGGTCCCTCCAAGCCCAGTATCTTCAGTTTTTTTTGCATTCTTTTGTTTTGACGTCCATCCAAAGCGGCCTGAATGAGAAGAGGAAACATTTCCCAACTCCGATCCCTTCCGCATTTCGAATCCTGTTCTCCAGAAATTACAACTCCGCGCAACTGAATTTTTTTCCCTCTAGATATAAGAGATTGTGCTTAAAGAAGTTTTTAGGTTACTCTCTCTTCTTCTCTTTAAATATTGAAGCGGAGTTTTTCTTTCCTTCTGGACCTTTTTTGTATAATCTTCGGAGATGATGATACGAGTACCACGAAGCTTCTTCAAGTTGGGCCAATATGATCTTTTTATTCTTGAATGAGCGAAGCTGTGTCAGGATAGAGCGGAGACTATGGGGCATCTCTCGGTTTTTACCACCCAGACAGCTAGCAGTATCGATTTGATCCATTTCTAGATCGACGTTGAGGTGAGATTTAAAAATCCCACAAACAACGCTCTCCAGATTTCCATCGTCCTCCTCAGCAACTTCAAAAACAATCGAATTGTTATTTCTGAGCGCACGGTCCATAGCCACTATTTTTCGGTCCTGCTCCAAAATTATAGCTTTTATTTTTCCTTGTTCATCTTTAAGTTCCTTATTTCCAAGTGTGAGTTGGTCAATTTTATTGGAATTATAAATTCTTTTTCCAAAAATAATTTGAAAGTTTAGTTTTTAAGTTATTAAATATTTAAGCTGGACCAATCAAAAGGGAGGTATAAACAGTCTTGCATGCATGATCGGGCATCTAACTTAGCGTAGTCACCGCTGCTCACCCCTTGCTAACCCCACCTACACGTTCGCTTCAGTAACACTGCTTTGTACTTTTGCCCATGCACGCACTTCTGTTTATACCGCGCACCTGATGGGTCTAGCCGTAACTAATGCGCGCGGTCGGGTCCCACGGACTGGCTTCTATACCAGTTAAATAAGAGTACCCATTTGTTTACATTGCTTGAAACTTCACATACACATAATAAAGGCGCGTAACGATGTAATAATTCATAAATTTTAGAAACGACCTAAATCGACTTAAGCCGTTTTTCTAGAGAACGGTTCATATGTGAAGAAACTGTGGGTTTCGTAAATGAAGTTACTCGAAATTTCGTATACTTTAATTAATATGTAAAATTTTTTGTTGTAGATTTGACATGTTCTAAAGTACAGATATTAACTTTAGCATTGGGGTTTTTAGCTTCTTCTTTTTAATCAGTGTTCTTTAGAGACTTACAACTATGCGCCTATTATTAATTTTTGGAAAGTTGTTCAAAAATATTTTCGGGAGACGACGTACACAGGTTGGGGAAAATTGAAATTACCACCAAGAGCCCTCAATGAAGGCTATAGCAAAAAACGCGCTTAACACCTAATACGAAAAGAAATTGTTAGATGTCTGGACTAATATGGCGCAAGTTTTTTTTGGACTGACAGTTCTTGTTTTTAGTGGTGATGTTGACACACTGCAATTAGCCTTTCTATATGCAGTTTTTTTAAACCTTCCTTGCCACTCTTTGATAGTGCATTTTGGATTACAGAATAAACGGGAGAATTGTAAATAAATTTTCCTTTCATATAAATCTCTGTAACAATTTCAGAACTTTGTATGTATGAAAATAGAATGTGCGTAATTTCCAATACTTTTCACGTATAAATTGTATGAAAAACGTTGAACATTTATAAGACAGATTCTTATATCATGTAGTCTTGAGAAATAAGAATATTCTCTCCCCTTTCCTTACAGTATTCGCAAATGTATAGGAAATATGATTTTATTTGTTTGGCTTAAGTATCTTTTTCTTTACTCAGGGCCTGTGTATAAGTTAAATGAAGAAATTAATTACGTCACAATAATTATTGGTCGAAAAATCCCCACATGGGGCCTTATATCCTGCTTAATTTTTCTTCTTCGATATGCAAGAGCCCTTACTGTTGGACAATATTCTTCTTTCTACGTGTAGGTTGATAAATATCAATTTTGTCAAATAAACACGTCCTAATTATAATAATAATATTAAAAGTTAAAACCGTCAAGTATAGTGTATATCATATTTTACTGGAGAAGTGTGAGAAAAAACGTATTTCTTGTTAATTATTGTTAACAGCTAAAAGCGATAGTCCTCAAGAATAATAAAAAAATGTCTAATGGGTTCGTTAAAAAAATCTTTTTTTTTCAATTTTGCCTCAAAATACGAAATTAAAAAGTTTCAAATGAAAAACATATTAATTTTGAACACAAAAATGCGAAAACGGTTCGAGGTATTGTTAGGCTTCATCGAACTGTGAAACGAACATCCTGAAAGAAGCATCCATCTCCGAAAAAACCTTTGTCAAAGGAACGTGCCAGAAAAGCTCCAAAAAACCAACAAAACAAAAAAACGCATTAAAAACTCTGATTTTGATATATAAAGAGTTACATAACTTTTTTATTTTTTATTTAAAAAGAGAAACTATGAAGTACTTCAGAGCTATTAGTAGCTCTACTGAATCGAAAAAAGAACGCTTAAAAAATAATCATGTGTTAAACAAGAAATTACTTTCCAGCTATTACTTAAGGGGAAACGGTAGGTTCGGCTGAACACATAAATGACTGCAGCGACATCTATAAGAAAATAAGAAATACAGTCTAGTGCCCCCTGGAAATTATAAATACAACATCGTACCCGAAAATCGGTAGTATCCTGTTGGCGAATTTTCAACAATTTTTATTGAACCCTTGCATTTGATTTGAGGTCCTGTTTCTCGGCTTACCTGCTCAGATGAAGGGAAATATAGAAAATTGACAAATATTTCATCTACACAATCTGCATCAGAAATAATGTATTCGCCTCCAATAAGATAAAAATAAAATTAGTAAAATTATACATATAAATAATTATCAAATAATTTTCGTATTCATAAAACCTACTTTTATGACATAGGTAGAATACTGAATGTAAGAAAAATACTTTAAAACTTATCCAGGGTGTCTAGGGAAACAAAATTCCATCAGTTTTTCAAGTTTTTTAGGACAACAAATAAGTTTTCCAGGTACCTTTCTAAACATGTGTCATTTGCGAAATTTTCTATGCGCCCACAAAATCTGATTTTATGGACAAAAGACTTTTTTCATAATTGTTCACCGTAAAAAATCACAAAGCTAAAATCGAAAATATTTTAAAGTTTCATATTCTTCCAATTCGACAATTTCATTAAATTTGTTTCAATCCAATAATGCGCTGCTGTTGATATAATTAAAGTGAGTACACTTTCGTATATAATGATCTCTTTTTGATTAGAAGTAGTTGAAATTTGACTGATTTTTCGCCTTTCAGCTGATCCAATTTTTATTTTCAATCAAGTAATTAAATTGCCAACAAAATGGTCAAATTTTAAATTAAATTAATGAATTTTCAACTAAAATGATGAACCGACAAGCAAGAAAATAAATTATTAAACAAGTAGTTCAACTTTCAACCAAAAGACGCCAATTTTCAACCTGGAACACGATTTTTCTACACAGCAGTTGAATTTTCAAACCCTGAAATATTGATTTTCCACCAAAAAGACGAATTTTCAGTATATAAAGATTTTTCAGTCAAGAAAAAAACTTTTTTTCAATAAAATTTTTTCTTGAAAAAAAAGAACTTTCTCTTTCGCTCCTCTGGGAATCGTACCACAGAACTTCTGATTTTCGGTGTTGTAAAAAGAATTAATTGAATTTTCAAGTCAAAAGATGAATTGTTTTGTAAAACGGCAGCATTTTCAACCTGAAATTATTAATTTACTACCAAAAGAGTTTATCTTTAACAAAACAGTTGCAGTTTGAAATAGTTACATTTTTTAATAAATATTTGAAACTTGAAACAAGGACTTCCGTTTGCGGCGTGAAAGTGCTTGGTAGCGGTGATTGTGTGTTGCTGAATTTGGTCAATTTCAGTGAGATTAGAAGTGAGTTAATGGTCAGAGTATGAAGGAAGTTTGTTTGAGTGAGCGTTTGAGTGACAAAGATAATAGAAATGAAAAAATGAGCGATGTTTTGAGTTTTTTAGTTTGTTTGTGGATTGCCTGGGATGTTAGTTTATTTGGCGTGTGAAGCAGTGTAGGGAAACCCGTGCAGATGAGTAGCAGCGACAGGGCGGGTTAGGTCAAATATCTTTGGTCAGGTAGAGAGAAGCACGGAAGAAGATCAGGTAGCAGGGTGGGGTAGTACAGTTGCGAAAAAGGACGCAAGTTTCATCAATTTGATAGATAGTGGGAACTCAGACGAGGAAGTGTTCGATAAACTAGAGCGTGGGGACAAAAGGGAAAAATACAACAAAAAACAGTAGAAAGGAAGAGATTAAGGGCCGAGAGTTTTGGATCAATCGAGAAATTTGCTAATAGGAGAAGGGATAGGGCGGAGAGGGGAAGTAGTGAGGACAAAATAGCAACAGGAATCACCCTTAAAAATCCTAAAATGTATAGAACGCCACAGGGAAAGGAACAAATTGGAGCGGGGGAGAAAGAAGAATGCGAAATCGAAAAGAAAGTTGAATGTAGAGGGAACATAAAATATAAAAATTTACAGTTGTGTAACGTGCGAAAAATGATGGTAGAAGTTATGGGGATATATGAGGAAAAGCAGGAGAAACGTGGAGAGGAAATAAAGAAAGAAATAAGGTGGGAAATAGCCGAGCTCAAGAGAGAAATTAGAAAATGGGAAGCAGTCAGGGAAAAACTAGAAAAAAGGATGCAGTCATTCGAGCAAAGATTAGAAAAGCAGGAAAGGCCTAATAAACAGGCAGAGGACCTGGAAGTTAGAATAAAAAGGATAGAAAACTCAAATCGGGCGTTTGGAGGTGGGGAGAGTGGGAATAGGGAAAAGGAAGGGCTGAGAAAAAAGAACAAAGAACAGAAAAGAAAGGGAAGGAAGAAAGAAAAAGAAACATAGTGATAAACAGTATAAGACTAGAAGGGAAGAAGCTGAAGGAAGGGGTGGACGAAGTACTAAAAAGAATTGGTGCTAAGGTAGAGATAGAGGAAATGCGAAATGTAGGAAGGGAAGAGTGAAGAGGGGAGATAATGGTCCTGGTGAAACTAAAGAAATGGAAACATAAGAGGGAGGTGATGACAAAGAAGAGGTTATTATATCGAAGCCCAGAGAGAATAGAGGATGATTTGACATGGGTAGCAAGGAAGATGCAGTATAAATTAAGGAAAATAGCGGAAGAGGAAAGAAAACAGGGAAAGAGAACATGGGTTAAGTATGGGAGAATACAAATAGACGGAGTATGGTGGGATTGGGATGAAGAAAGGGAAGAGAAAGTAAGAAATTAAGTGTCGGGAAACTAGTTGAGGAAGGAACGGGAGATAGGAAAATAAGAAATAGTAAGAAACGAAAAAAGACGAGAAAAGAAAGTAGGAAAGAATGGAAGATATGTTACTGGAATATAGCATGTATGGAGAGAAAGGACATGGAGCTTATGAGAAATTTGACACAATGGGATGTACTAATAATGATGGAGAATTGGATGGCTGAAAAGGGATGGGAAAGAGTAAGGGGAAGATTGCCAAGAGGTTACAAATGGCCAGTTCAAAATGCAAAGAGGAAGAATAAATAGGGCAGAGCAATGGGAGGAATGGTGACGGGAGTAAGAAACAAATGTGTAACAGGGAAAAATAAGAAAGAGAGGAAAGAACAAAAAGAAGGATTAATAGTAGAAGAGGTAAAGATGGGAGGAGAGAAGTGGAAGGTAGTGTGGGTTTATGTAAACGGTGATATGCAGGAGAAAGCAGAGGAGTTGAATGAAATGATTGAAGAAAATAAAGAAGCGATTAGGCTGATAATAGGTGGGGATTTCAATGCGAGAACAGGAGACAGAGGAGGAAGGGAATGGGGACAAGAGAGAGGAAGAAAATCCAGAGATGAGGTACTAAATGAGGAGAGAAAAAAGTTGTTGAAAAGCTTGGAGGAGTTGGGATGGTTCATCTTAAACGGAAATATAGAGGGAGATGAGAAAGGAAAATATACATGCTCAGGAGGTGAAAGAAGAACGGTAATTGATTATGTGATAGTGGATGATGAGGTCAGAGAGAAGATCAAGAAACTAGAGGTAGCTGATTATATTGATTCGAATCACTTTCCCTTAATAGTGACATTAGAGTGACAAAAAAGCAATAGAAATATGAACAAAATAGGAGCGAATGTAAAAAGTGTAGGAAAAGGGGATTGGTCGAGGGAAGGAAAAGAACAGTTTAGAGAAAAAGTCAGAAATATCAAAATGGGAGAGGGAAATGTGGACGAGATGGAACAAATGATAGAAATAAAAAGAGGATTAGAATGCACAAAGAAAAATGAAGTTAATAAAGGGGGGAATAGAAGTGGATGAGATGAGGACTCTAAGGAGAAAAAAGGAGGTCAAAAAGGAATTAAGAAAATGGAGAAAAGAAAAAAAATAATGGGGAAGAATATAGGAAAAAATAGAAAGAGTATACTGAGTTGTGTGATCAAAAGAAAAAGGAAGAGAATAAAATGTTTAAGGAAGAGCTTGAGAAGGCTAGGACGGAAGAAGAGGTATGGTAGGTAGTAAATAGAGAAAGAAGAAGATGAAAAAGGGTAAACCAATATATTGAAATGGTATAATGGAAGAAATATTTTTTGGATATGCTAGGAAGAGTATAGAAAAAAGTTAGAAAGGGAGGAAAATATGGTAGAGAAAGAGACCAGGAAGAGGAAATAACAAGAGAAGAAATAGTTAAGGTTTTAGGAATAATGAAGGATGAAAAGGCACCTGGTATAGATTAGATTCCAAATGAAGTATGGAAATATGGAGGGAAGGAACTTAAGGAATGGACATGGATCATGTGTAATCGAGTATGGAGAGGAGAGGGGTGGCCAGAGTTATGGAAGGAAGGAGTAGTGATACCATTAGTGAAGAAAGGCGAAGGAGAGGATGTTAAAGATTATAGAGTGTGGCCCTGATGCCAACACTGTATAAAGTATATTTAACGGTTTTGTCGGAGAGATTGAAGATAGAAGTTGAAGAAAAAAAGATCGAGCCACCGAATCAAACAGGGTTTAGAAAAGGAATGGGTTAATGGACAACACATATGTTCTGAACTATCTAGTAAAAAAGAGGATTAAAAGGGAAAAGAGAACAATGATAGCAATATTCGTGGACGTAAGGGCGAAGTTTGACTTATTAGACTGAGCCGAGATAGAAAGTTATGGTAAAGAGGGGATAAGGGAGGGAGTAATAAAGAGAAAGCTAAATTTAAATATAGAAATGACCAAGATAATTAGGTTTAGAAAAGGAGGGAGAAGGAAGAAAGAATGAACGGGCAGATGGAAGGGAATAAAGTAAGAAGAAGTAAAAGAATTTAAATATTTGGGATATATCTTGCAAACGAATGGAGATCATTGAGCTCATATAAGAGAAAGGATAAAAAAGCAGCAGGGGTAATGAAACAGATATGGAAAATGGGAAAAAGAAGGTTAAAACAAAATTGGAGAAGGAGAATGTGGTTCTTCGATACGCTGGTATAGCCGGTATTAGGTTCTGGAGCAGAGATATAGGGCTGGAAAGAAAGGAAAGATATCGAGAGTTTACAAGAAAGTATATAAGTTGGACACTAGGGGCAGACTGGAGGACGCCAGGATATATGGCGAGAGAAGAAGCGCAAAGGGATAAGTTAAATATTTAGAGCGGGAAAGAGGGCATGGAAATTTGAGATGAAGCTGAGGGTGGGAAGGGGGGGGGGAGAGGAGTTAGCGAAAAACTGTTTGATGAAGGTAGAAGAGAGGAGAGGGAGGTCGATCGAATTAACGGGATCGAAAGAAGAAAGGAGGGAGTTCTTTAATGATAGAGAAATCGAAGACGGGACTGGAGTAAACTATGAAGAATTGGAAAAAAGGGAGAGGGAAAGACAATTAATAGTAATAGTATGGAAAGAATCTAGGAGAGGAATGGAAGATAAAGGAAGCTGGCAAGAGAATGTGGTTAAGATGCTAGGGGAGAATGGATAAAAGAGTTGGACGCTTTCGTTCACTCGCTCACTCGTTTGGTAATAAGTACAAAACAGCGCTATCACAGGTAATAGATATAAGCAACTAGATATAAGACTGTATGTAAACAGTTGTAAATAATTGTATATATTACAGATAAGATTAAAAAAAAATATGTAAGCGGTTGTAATAAATGCAAATCATGTAAACCCTTAGCGAACACATTATGAATAAAGAAGCACTTGAAACAAAAAAATTAACTTTTAACGGAGTGGTTCAACTTTTACCCAAGTAGTTGAATTCACATTGTAAAAAAAGCAATGTTCAGCCAAAAATGAAATAGTTAAATTTCCAAATAAAAAATTAATTTTAAAATAATAACGTAACAGTTGATATTCCAAACACAAAGGATGACTTTTTAATTAACTTTACTCTGTCGAATTTTTCATTTTCCCTGGCCTATACAAATACTAGAATCTTTTGTAAAGTTTTTATCATACACTCTTTGATACACTGAGTAAAACAATTTAAGTTTAAAAAAATAAAATTTTCTCATTTATTATCCTAAACAATTATTTAAATTGTCTCTTATAGGAAATGCCTGACTTTTGCAATATTTTTGTCGAAGTCACTGACTTTCCCCGGCCGAAAATATCCCCTGATTTACAGATTTTAGATAACCTGCAACCACACTATTCATTACGAGTGAAATTGAAATTTGTTCAGAATATTGATAGACTAAAATAGATGAGATGCATAGATGAGGTGGTGAGTGGTGGGAGGTGTTTTACAGAATCTCGAGCTCTCGAGTCATCTCCTCCCCCCGATGGTTTTATTAAAAAGGGCAGCTCAAAAGCTATCGAGATGTGTAAAAACCTTGATTTCGATTTTTTTAGAGTAAACCCCCTTTCTTCAGCGCACGTCACATGTGAAAAGTCATTCCACTATATATCGGAAGAATTCCTCGCAGAAACTTTTTGTTTATATTTCTTATTATTTAATTTTCGTTTTTTACACGACTAATTTTTTTCTTGAAAAAAGAAAAGCATAAATTATTAAAACATTAATTGCCTTTTCTAAAGAATATTTTTCTAGTTGGACAATATCGAAATCCATGTGATTATCATGAGTTTTAAGAAAAATTCATACTTTTTTAAGAATTGCAAAAATTGTAACCCATTTATGCGATTAGAAAATCAAGAAAATATTTCCTCTGTAGGATACGCTGAATACGCATGAGAAATAAAACTGGTCAACATAACTTGATATTTACATCTAACAAATGAGATGTTTTTCATTTCCACAGTAGTTTTTTGTACTGAATACGTATCACTTTCCAGCGTTTTCCCACATGTTAGCTGTTTCAGATTGATTGGAACAACGTTCTTATAGAAAAATTATGAATCGTGTTCCTGGTAATTAGCATGTCTTTATTTGATTTAACTCACTTAGTAATTCAAAAGAGGGCAGTGATTCCTTACAATTAATAAATGTACAATCTATTATTATATGTAATGTGAGAAAAATCCACGTGACATACAATCAATCTATTTTTGCAAATTAGTATTTCGTTTAAGTAAGACATTGCAGAATTTTCAATCTCGGACATAAATTCGCCCATAGTACCTGAGAGGTTTCTCCAGCCCCTCGATGTTACGTCATTTGCCTTTCAACTTGCGCATTTCCTCTCTATTTCCTCGCCTATCCCTCATTGAAAAATGCTAATAGGTCTACAAAAATCTAGACAATTTTGTAAGTTTGAGAATATAATCGTAAATATATATGGATTCTCAACTATTCTGATTTGTAATGAGAATTTTCGTAAGCTCTTAATGATAATTTCTTTTTTATTTTCTTTAAAAATTTCAATTTCAATTAAAATCAAAACTTTTTTTACTGATTTAATTTTATATTAATATTTTTGAGTTAAAAACTGCGGATGATAACATAAAAAAGACACTGATTTCCGAATTGTTTAAACAAAAATTGTTCAAACCATATGTTTAAATTTGTGAATTACGGCACACCAAAATCATGTGAGTGATTTGTGTGGTTCGCAAAAATGGTTTTAGTCTGCCAAGTATTCTATACTTGAATTAAACTTGAGCTATTCATTATTTCTAACGACTCTTCTCTATCTACTCCTGACCTGGCAAAATTAATTATTTATAAACATAAGCATTAAACAAATGGTCCTTTGAGCAGGATAGAAGATCGTAAAAAAAACATTCAAAAGTGTAAAATTAACACAGAAAAGACCAAAATGAGAAATTTTATTAAGTGAAAGCACAGGAACTAGGTGGAAAATATGACGGCTTGAGATCACATAGGAAGGATATAAGCTGGTGACAACATCTTCGCACGTACTGTAAGGCAGTCGTCCTTCTCCAAACAGTCTGTACTGTACTTTTTCATGCTCTCATTGTTCACTGGATCTGTTTTTCATTATTTTTCACCTAAAGGACGAAATAACAGGTTTGCCAGCTGAAATTTGGATGATTTTCAACACATTTAATTTTAGACTTCATCGATTTCTAACCTTCTCCAGTTGTAAGATGACAACTTTAATTTACCCATAATGAGAGAGGCTCGTTCTGGCGAACAAAATAATAACTCAGACTGTAGTATTTCAGTGATGATTTATTGACATTTTATTAATAATTATGCTCTCGCACACCCAAATTTGCTCGCCTTGTCAGAGCACTTTAATACTAAAGTAAATCAGTTCTTTAGTTTGCAAATTAAGACTTTTCAATGTTAGCTGAATTATCAACAACTTTCAAATTGCTCCTTTTGTTAAAATCAATGCATTATTCTCTGAGTTATCAGAGATTTCTCTGGCTATTCTACGCAGTGAAACCAATTTTAAGCAAATCGGAAAAGCCAATCTAACCGTTGCTACTGTCAAATGAAGGACAGAACTTCTTGATCAACGCTGGAAGAGTTGTGAAACCTTGCATCTGGAGATTAAAGCTGGAACTACGTCGGCTGAGCGTGAGAAATTGGAATATTTCACTAAGTCTAAGTATCTCGCTATTGAAGATGCTTATCTCAATGCGCGAGATTTTTTATATAATCAATTGGTGTTACTTACTCCTGAGACTAAGGCAAATGAAAGTTTAAATCAGTCTCAAATTATTCGTGATGATTCCTTGCCTCTTAAACTTCCTCAGATCACTTTACCGGAGTTTTCAGGAGACTATAAGGATTGGGAGAATTTTCGCGATTTATTTAATGCTTTAATAATTCAAAACGATTCAAGACTCAAGTATAACAAGATTACACTATTTGAAATTGTCTTTAAAGCGCGAAGCTGAAGGTTTTTAAAGACATGCTTCGATAACTGATGCTAACTTTATCTCCACTTGGAAGTCGCTAAAGACCAGATTTGACAACAAGAGAGCTTTAATCACAACTTATTTACAAGCCTTTATCAATCTTCCTAATGTGTCGAATAATATTCTGAAAGACTTATTGATTCTAGCACTGATTATCCTACTTATCAACAACTTGACTCATTTTTGGAGACTTGCATACGTATTTTGGAGGCTATTAAAGCTTCAAAACCTGCTGCAAGTTCTCAAGAAAAGAGTAGGGCTTCAAAACAATCGGGAGTTAGGAGCCACAATGCAACTTCTAGCTCAAAGTGTCTCCTTTGTAAGGATAATCATTCTTTACTTAAATGCAACTAATTCAAAGCTCTGCCTGTGGACAGACATAGGGAAGTTGCTACAAATAATAATTTTCGTTATAATTGTCTCACGTCCAGACATCGACCTCATAATTGCGTTAGTAAATTCAAATGTTACAAGTGCGGTGGGAGACATAATTCCCTGCTGCATTCCGATGATTATAACTCAAATCCCACCTTACCACCAACTAACTCTACATCGATTAATTCTCAATTGGCAGTTTCAGGTTCTCTCGCGTCACAATCAAATGATCCCGGCAATTCCACCCTGGGTGTGGGTCTGAATCATGTTTCGCTATATACATCACTATATACATCTCAAAATAGGATAGAAGTCGGATCAATTTTCATATATTTCGTCCACCATTTTGAATTTTGCAATTTTGACCTCGGATTCATTTTCAGCGTCCCCGAAAACCCAAGATTACCGAGTCTCACTTTTCTAGTCCCCATAAATTGCCCATAATTACATTTATTCTGTGTATCATATATGATACGTTGTGCTTCAAAGGGTTAAATTTTGAACGCAATTTTCTCGAAACAGTGTTTTTTAAGCTGGAGGCTACGATTCCGGCCCAACTACTGGGCCGATTTGTCTCAAACTTGGAGGAAATTTTGATAAGGTGTATCGCTATCGTATGACCCTCGATCATAATTTTTCATTAACATTTAACAACTTTTTAAAACAATTTGCGTTGCATAAAACGGTCAAAAACACAAAAATTTCTACGATTAATTAATTTTTCAATATTTTTCAATAATGGAGGTTCATCCGATACCCACGCATGTGCTTTTAAAGAATATTTTTGGATTTTGTGTTTCAGATAAGCCAAAGTGGAGTTATCGTGGCCGCCAAATAAAAATCAACCTTTTCGGGCTGGCGTATCTCCGCGGGAAGTCATGGAAAAATTTTTTTAAAAATTTTTTTTACATTTAAAAATATTTACTATAATATGCTGAGAAACCCACTCTTATCTAATAAAGTATACTACCAAAAAAATAATTGTTGAAACGAGGGTCTTTATTTGTGTACTAACCCCTTAAAATAGCAGACGATAAAGTTTCGTTTCATTTTCTGAATAATCATCCAAATTTAGCGCGCTCAACCTTACTCGCTACGGCTGTTATTTCCTTTCAAGCTGAAAATGGTAGCAGTCACAGATTTAGAGCTTTGCTGGATCAAGGATCTGAATGTTGTTTTATTATCGAGAGAGCAATGAAAATATTAAGTACACGCTACAAAAAGGTTAAAGCAGTAGTATATGGGGTGGGAGGAGTTAATATTGGTTCTTCAAGAAAGTTAGCAGAATTTAATTTAATTCTTACAGAAATGAATTGTCCTAAATTCCACATCCAAGATTTAGTATTATTACACCTTACATCATATGCTCCTCCTGTAAGATCTAACGTGGGGAATGAAGATCAATTAAAAGAGTTACGGTTAGCAGATCCAAATCCCTTTATCTCCCACCAAGTTGATTTGATCTTAGGAGCCGATAAATATGGCTCATGCTTACTTCCTGGTCTCCAAAAGGGTATATTGGGTTCTTTTATTGCGCTAAGTACTGTTTTTGGTTGGATATTATCTGGGCCGGTTTCAGACACAAATCAAATGGAAATTAACATTCCAGTTACAGCACATTTAGGCTATTTCAGCAGAAGTCTTGCATGAAGACTTAAACAGGTTCTGGGAGTTGGAGGAAGTTCCCTTTAAAAATGCTTTCACAGATGACGAAATGTTTTGTGATGAGCATTTCGCCACGAATTACCAACGAACACAAGACGGACGTTACATGATACGCTTACCTTTCAAAAACGATCCTCCCATAAAAATAGGTGCATCCTTGGAGAGAGCTAAGATCGTTTTGCATAAAGTACTTCGTCGTTTATCAGAGAAATCGTAATTATTGTTACAATACTCCAGTTTCTTATCAGAATATGAAAGCCTTGCATACATGGAACTTCTTCAAGAAAAGGAATTGGATAGTTTTCCACAAACTGTGTATTTACCTTATCACTCTATCTTAAGAGAAAGTAATTCCACTACTAAGTTGAGGGCTATTTTCAACGCTTCCAGTTTAACTTCCAATAATTATTCCTTGAATTCTCATCTTCACATCGGCCCCAAGATCCTCAATGATTTGGTTTCAATCATTATGAAATGGAGATCACATCCCTTTTTTTATAAGGCTGACATTGAAAAAATGTTTAGACAAATTCTAGTTGACCCTCGGGATTGTGACTATACAAGAATTGTCTGGATTTCTCCTGATAAAAGGCTCTTCGCTTATAAACTTTTAACCGTTACTTACGGTGCTGCCTGTGCTCCTTATTTGGCTAACAAAATGGTTAAGCAGTTAGCTTATGATGTAGGAAATAAATTTCCGTTAGCCCAAACTATATTAGAAAATAATATTTACGTCGATGATGTTTTGTTTGGTGCGAGAGTCAGATTAAGGCTAAACAGGCGCGAGCTCAAGTCACACTGTTCTTAGAAGCTGGCGGTTTTCATTTGTGAAAATGAGCCGCAAATGAACCCGAACTATTGGAAGATTGTCCCTCGGGAGAACACGAACGTGCTATCGAATTTCCGTTAGCGGAGGATGCTCAGCTAAAGGTTCTAGGTTTATTTTGGGATCCTGAGTCTGATTCATTCCTTTTTAAAGCGACTTCTTCTTTAATCGAAAATCCAACAAAACAGATTGTTCTTTCATTAATAGCTAAGTTATATGATCCTATGGGTTGGATAAAGACAATCATAATAGTGGCAAAATTTTTAATGTAGGAACTTTGTCTGCGTAAACTCGACTGGAACGACAGACTACCCGATGATCTTAAAATTCAATGGTTAAATTATCACGGTTCTCTGGTTCTCTTCGTCAAAAACTTATTCAGCTTCCATTTACATTAGAATTCTTACTGAAGATTTAAAGGAGGCTCATGTTTGCCTACTAATGGCTAAATATAAAGTAGCACCTGTTAAATATGTATCAATTTCTCGTTTGGAGTTGTGTGGAGCTGCGTTGCTAAATGAGACACTTAAGTTTGTCATGGAAACTATGTCATTGGATAAAATACCTGGTTGTTGTCAAACTTATTCCGTGACAGTTTTGGCTTGGGTAGGAAAACATCCTTCCAATTGGCCTGTGTTTGTTGCCAATACAGTTTCCCTAATTCAGGAGCTGGTACCTCGCGCGAAATGGCGATATATTTAAACTAAAGATTATCCGACCGAATGCGCTACGCGGGGACCCACGCCCGAAAAATTGATAAGGCATTCTTCATGGTGGCAAGGCGCCCCTTGGTTAACTTTGCATTCCTCAAAATGTCCTGAATATCACTACGCAGCCCCCTCGGAATCAAATTTAGAACAGCGGCCACTAGAGTCATCATGTTTTGAGTGTGATCAAAAGTCCATTCAACTTGATGCTAAAATTCTCCTCTTGGCCAAGATTGCTTCGCGTAACGGCCTACTGTAAAAGGTTTATTGATGCCTTGGTGTTCAAGCACTAAAAACTTAATAAGCCTAAACCTAAATTTTCAACCATCTCTTAAAGCAATTGAAATTCAACAAGCTGTTATATTTTGGATTAAATTTGTCAAGGCAAATTCCTTTTCTAATGAGATAAAAGCTTTGAACGAAGAAGATAGGGTGGTTCCAAAGAACTCGCTATTAAAAAGTTTGAATCCATTTTTGGATTCCAACAATCTTTTAAGGTTAGGTGGAAGACTACGGCAGGCTCCTATAAGTTTTGATGAGAAGCATCATATCATTTTCCGCGGCACCACATAAGTGAGCTTATCATTAAATTAACATTAAATCTTACATCTCAAAAAAATTGTCTATATAAACGAGTGAGCGATCTGTGTGGTTCTAAAAAATGGCCTTAGTCTGCAAAGTATTCCATACTTAAATTAAACTTGAACTATTCATTATTTGTAACGATTCTTCTCTGTCTCTTCCTAATCTGGCAAAATTAATTATTTATAAACATAAACATTAAACAACGATTAAAATAAAAACGATGCCTGTCACCAAAAAAATTATATCAAGCAAATTTGTAGACATTTTTCAGATGAACAATTGTGCTCTCAGCATTTTTTTGCAGATAAAACCAGAATTCTTGTATAAAATGCCTGGTTAAAAAACTGCATCATCCTTTTTAGACGCTCAAATAGTATGCCAAAGGGCAATTCAATCGGATAATTCCTTCGAAAGTTATCGTGTTCAGAGACAACGAAGAGGGCAACCAAAGACAGACATCAAAGTAAAGTCCATTATTTGTCAAGCAGTGCGCCCGAAAACATAGAGACTTTATGTTATCCGCGAAAGTAATTTTTTATATAAAAACAATACCTTCTCATTGAGATGAAATTGTAGAAAGTTATTATTCGTCATTAAAATTGATCAGATTTTTCTGAGATCAAAGACTAACTTTACAGGGATTATCAACCTTCTGAATAGAAACACTTCAATTTTAACTATTGTTATTAACACTTGTCATTAAATGAATACGAAATTCACTGAAAACTCAAAAAATGTTTAATTAACGAGATTTGTAATATTACAACTTTTAAAATCAAAAAGCATTTAAAATTTAAATATTAAATTACTTTAAATCGTTTATAAATTAATCATTCTTAAGTAGTTGATCATTATTATTAATTACACAAATAATGATGAAAAATTTCAGAATTCTCAATTTTCGAACGATTTAAATTAACATAGAATAATTGAAATTTCAAAGGGTTTGAGTATAAAAGTGACAATTATTTATCAAATATTATTTTTATACATAATATGAACAAATAAAAATAACGATGATTAACAATTTAAGAATTTTTAAAGGATTTAAATTTACTTAGAATAATTGAAATTTTAAAGGGTTTAAGTATAAAAGTAACAATTAATAATAAATTATTATTTTTATATAATATTAATACATATAATCAATAATTAAATTAACAATTCCCGAATTTTGATTTTGAAACGATTTGAATTTACTTAGAATAACTGAAATTTAAAGGGATTTGAGTATAAAAGTAACAATGAATAATAATAGTAATAATAATTAACCAAACATTTTCAATAATTTTTCTTACGAATCTATGAACTTTTGATTGCTAAGCACTCGAGACAGAAGCTTAAAATGGTTTCAGTGAAAATAGAACGTATTTCACTAGATGAATGGCCGATATTTGCATTTGTCGATACAATTTGTTCTAAACATGGAGACAAACGTTACAAAAGTCGATTTTTTTGACAGCACATTACTTTGAATGCAATTTGAATAGTTTTTGTAAAAACACAATATATTTTAGTAAAAAATTTGCCGAATAGTGGATCTGTTTATGAAATTTTGTATACATTATTAAGAAGATATTAAAAAATAATTTTTTCCCCAATTATTTAACCTTCCGGTGGCCGCTTCCTTGAAACTCACACGAGCGGGCGCGTAGCAACACTGAGTGCTGCCTCCAGAAAATCGGCTTTCCCGCTCTTGAAGTAGCCCTTATTTCGAGTTAAAGCAGGTAAAATAATTAGAAACAACCCTCATTATCGAACTGAATTATATATTTGTCTCTTAAACAGATTATAGCAAAAAAAAAAACCGAAAAAAATCCTTAAAATATAATATTATAATGTGTTACCAGTATTGCCGACTGCAGGTATTGAACTTCCCCACCCGATTAAAAAACCCCTAATCCCATTTATCACTTAAATATTGACGTGGCAGCATTGAGTGCTGCCATGCGCCAACCGGAGGGTAATGTTAATATTTGATTCTCAATATCCGCCATCTTGCTAGTTGGTTTACCATACTAAGAAACCTTAGCAAAGATTATTTCTGTGTCCAGTCACACAGATGCGTTCTAGCTCCACCACGTGTTCCTTGAAAGGGGTAAAGGGTTTGATTAGGTAGAGGGTTTTACCAACATTACTTCTGTAATCAGTCACAGGGGTGCCATGCAGCCCCCCATGATATGTTGGAAAGGGGTAGGGGTTCGACCAACATTATTTCTATGATCAGTCACAGGGGTGCCTTCCAGCTTCCCTGCGAAATGTTGAAGAAAAGTTGGAAAAATTTGAATTCCATGAATTCCATGATTACGCGCCCTGAGCTGCTAGCTCGCTGGAAATATGCTTTTTAAAAAAACTGGTAAAAAAAATGGTGCTTACCGGTAATTAATTTTACCTGTACCGACAATTTTTTTACCAGTACCGGCAGTGTATACACTTGCTTTACCGAAATTTCAATAAAAGTAGGCAGATTTATTTGGTACAAATATAGGGGAATCTAGAAAAAGGGTACAGTTGCAAGTTTGCCTATTTGCTTTTAAATAAACTTTTATGTTAAACATTCTACTGTTTTGTAGATGATTCAACTTTTTTCCTCGAAAATTCAAACTATTTGATTGTAAATTAAACTTTCTTGTAAAAAAATTAAATTTTTGGTTGAAAATTCAACTTTTTTTGTGGATAATTTGCCTTTTTGGCTTTTAAATTAAGCAATTTTGTTAAAAATTCATCTATTTTTTTCCAACTTCTTCGTCTTTGGAAAACATTAATCTCCTTGTTCGAAAATTAATCTTTTTGTATGAAAATTCTTTTTCATTGTTAAAAATTATTTATAAACTGAAAATTTTACTATTATACAATTTTTCTCTATAACCTAATACCGGTCATACCAGCGTACCGAATAACCACATTCTCCTTTTCCAATTTTGTTTTAACCTTCCTTTTCCTATTTCCCATATCTGTCATTACCCCTGCTGATTTTTTATCCTTTCTCTTATATAAGCTCTATGATCTCCATTTGTTTGCAAGATATATCCCAAATATATCAACTCTTTTACTTTTTCTTACTTTACTCCCTTCCATCTGCCCGTCCATTCTTTCTTCCTCCTCCCTCCTTTTCTAAACAGGTGCCTCTCCATCCTTCATTATTCCTAATACCTTAACTATGTCTTCTCTTGTTTTGTCCTCTTCCTTAAGTCTTTCTTCACCATATTTTCCTCCTTCTCTAAATTTTCTCTTTACTCCTCCTAGAAAATACAAAAAATATTTCTTCTATTCTACCATTTAGATACCTTGGTTTACTCTTTTTCTTCTTTTTCTTTCTCTATTTACTACCTTCCATATCTCTTCTTCCGTCCTAGCTTTCTCCGCCTGTTCCTCAAACCTTTTATTCTCTTCCTTTTTCTTTTGATCACACATCTCAGTAAACTTTTTTTCCTATATTCTTCCCCATTACTTTTTTCTTTTCTCCACATCCTTAATTCCTTTCTGACCTCCATTACAGTCATCCATTACCTCCATTACATATACAGTCCTCATCCCATCCAATTCTATTCCCCCCTTTACTAACTTTAGTTTTGTTTGTGCACTCTAATCCTCTTTTTATTTCTTCTATGAATTCTTCGATCTCCTCGTCGACATTTCCCTCTCCCATTTTGATATTCCGGACCCTTTCTCTAAATTGTTCTTTTCCTTCCCTTGACCAATCCCCTTTTCCAACACTTTTTACATTTGCATCCCTTTTATTCATATTTCTATTGCTTTTTTATCCCTCTAATGCTACTGTTAAGGGAAAGTGATGCGAATCAATATAATCACCTTTAGTACCTAATCTTTGGATTTTCTTCTCCCTCTTCTCCCCATTCCCTTTCTCCTCTGTCTCCTGTTCACGAATTGAAATCCCCACCTATTATCAGCCATAGTTAACCCATGTTCTTCTTCCTTTTTTCTTTCCTCTTCCGCTATTTTCCTTAACTTAACTGCATCCTCCTATCTACCCATGTCAAATCATCTTCTAATCTCTCCGAGTTTCCATATGACATCCTATTCTTTGCCATTACTTCCCTCTTATGTTCGCATTTCTTTAATCTCACCAGTACCATTATCTCCCCTATTCGCTCTTCCCTTCCTACACTTCTCACTTCCTTTTATCTCTACATCCTTTTATTATTATCTTCCTACTTCTCTAGTTTTTGTTCCAATGATTGGATCCTCTTTTCTAATTGTTCCCTGACTCCTTCTCACTTCTTTATTGCTTTCTTAAGTTCAGTCATTTCCCGCCTAATTTCCTTATTCAATCCCTCTCACCTTTTCTCCTGATTTTCTTTATAAATCCCCATTACTTCTATCATCATTTCGCGATCCTTTAGTCTTTCCTCTTTCATCGGTACTTCAATTTCATCTCCGCTTTCTTCAGCCCCATTACTATTATCACCTTTCTTGGTTTGAAAATTACCTTTTTTTTTAAATGTAACAGTCTTCGAAAAAATTCATCCTTTGGCATGAAAATCTTACTATTTGGTTAAATCTATTTTTTTAAACTCATCTCTTTTGCTGGACTGTTTATCTTTTTCGTTCTTAATGCAACTGCTTGGTTAAAAATTATAATTTTTTTATGTTGAAAATTCATCTC
>NC_046663.1:130215025-130263495 GCF_010883055.1 Belonocnema kinseyi
ATAAAATTAGCAAATATATTAGTAGAACAAAATTTTCTGATGAAAAATAACTAGTATGTAAATTTAAACTCTTTTTAGTAATAACAAAATATATGTCGAATAGTGCTTCAATAACGGTGAAAAACAATGTAGATTTGTTGATTTTTTTTAAATTGTAGAACCAACAATTTTTAAATTAATTTACAAAACTTATTTGAAACATTTAATGAATAAATTCCATGTATTAAATGTTATTTCACTTATTTTGGTTGATTCCGGATTTTTTCCGATTGTTTATGTAAAAATAAAAAATAAAGTTATAAAAATTGTCATTTTCAATTTATTTGATAACGCAGAATTGCAATAACACGAAACTTTAAAAACGGCTATCGTAATTCTCTTTGGAATTTAGGGAAGAAAAGTTCTAGAAATCCTCAAAATCGATTAAAAATGGTCGCTGTAAATCTAGACTGATTTGAAACAAATTGTCATGTTCAGGCCACTATACGGGTCTTCGGGGCGCAACGCGGTCAAGCAATTTCATTCAGCACCTAGAATCCCAAAACCTAATCCGTTTGAGAAGGACGACTGAAAAGTCCCCAAAAATTAAATATTCCAAATAGAAAATATACTAATTAGGAAATTGCAGACTCTATTATTTTACCGAATTGGATGAATTCTTGAGAATAGACAAGTCCCAAAATAAAATATCGGATATAATAAAATTAAAGTAAAAAATATATTTATTGAAGAAAAGTATATTTTGTTATTTTTTATTTCATTATTTAAAAATTTCAAAAGTTTATAATTCGGGAATTTATATGTGTCAGCATTACTGTATCGAATATTTTGTTATGTCAGAAATTATACTACGTCAATTTTGTATTGTCCTTCTTTTTAAATTCAGTAATAACATAAGCTGTAGGAAGTTTTATTATTTAGGCATTTTCAAATGATAGAATTCTTAATTGTCGTCTATTTTCTAAGTCCTGGAATTTTCTATTTGGATTATTTTGTTTTTTAGAAAATTTTCAGGCTACATCAATAATCATTTAATAAATAAAAGTACAACATATGTATTATTTTTCTAGTTTTTTTGGCAGAAAAAAAAACCTTTTTTGCCGAGATGCACCAAGGGATAACCATGTTAGTAACATTAAAAGAGTAATATCTAATATAATTTGATTTCGAGAGAAGCCCGCATTTTAAAAACTTATACCAATTAACATTCAATTAACAAAAGTGCAATTTGTGCATTATTTGTCAAGTTTTTTGGCAGAAAAAAACTTCTTTTACCGAAATCTATCGAGGGATACATTGATGAATAATCACTTCCATTTTCTTCATATTAAAAGAGTAGTTCCTAATATAATTTGATGTCGAGAGAACCCCGCATTATAAAAAAGTATACCTATAAACTTTTAATAAGCAAGAGGGCAATTTTTGCATAATTTTTGGAGTTTTTTGACAGAAAAAGCCCTCTTTTACAGCAGTCTACCATGGGATCAATTGATGAATAATCACTTCCATTTTAGTCATACCAAAAAGTAATTTCTAATATAATTTGATTTCGAGAGAAGCCCGTCTTATAAAAAAGTATACCAATAAACCCGAAATCTACCAAGGGATAAATTGATGAAAAATGGCTTCCATTTTAGTCACATTAAAAGAGTAGTTTCTAATATAATTTGATTTCGAGAGAAGCCCGTATTTTAAAAACTTATACCAATTAACATTCAATTAACAAAAGTGTAATTTTTGCATTATTTGTCGAGTTTTTTGGCAGAAAAAAACAACTTTTTTTACCGAAATCTACCGAGAGATACATTGATGAATAATCAGTTCCATTTTCTTCATATTAAAAGAGTAGTTTCTAATATAATTTGATGCCGAGAGAAGCCCACATTATAAAAAAGTATACCTATAAACTTTTAATAAGCAAAAGAGCAATTTTTGCATAAATTTTGGAGTTTTTTGACAAAAAAAAAATTCTTTTTACCGCAAACTACAAAGGGGTAAATTGATAAATAATAACTTCCATTTTAGCCATACTAAAAAAGTAATTACTAATATAATTTGATTTCGAGAGAAGCCCGCATTATAAAAAAATATAGCAATAAACATTCAATAAACCAAAGTGCAATTTTTGCATTATTTTTCGAGTTTAGCAGAAAATAACCTAATTTTACCGAAATCTACCAAGGGATAAATTGACGAACAATCGCTTCCATTTTAGTCACATTAAAAGAGCAGTTTCTAATATAATTTGATTTCGAGAGAAGCCCTTATTTTAAAAACTTATACCAATTAACATTCAATTAACAAAAGTGCAATTTTTTCATTATTTGTCGAGTTTTTTGGCAGAAAAAAAACCTTTTTTTCCGAAATCTACCCAGGCATACATTGATGAATAATCACTTCCATTTTCTTCGTATAAAAAAGTAGTTTCTAATATAATTTGATGCCGAGAGAAGCCCGTATTATAAAAAAGTATACCTATAAACTTTTAATAAGCAAAAGAGCAATTTTTGAATAAATTTTGAAGTTTTTTGACAAAAAAAAAACCTTTTTACCGCAAACTACTAAGGGATAAATGGATAAATAATCACTTCCATTTTAGTCATACTAAAAAAGTAATTACTAATAAAATTTGATTTCGAGAGAAGCCCGCATTATAAAAAAGTATACAATAAACATTCAATAAACCAAAGTGCATTTTTTTCACAATTTTTGAATTTTTCTGACAAAAAAAACCCTTTTTTTTACCGAAATCTACCAAGAGATAAATTGATGGACACTCACTTCCATTCCATTCTTATTAAAAGAGTAGTATCTAATATAATTAGATTTCGAGAGAAGCCCGCATTTCAAAAAAAGTATACCTATAAATATTTAATAAACAAAAGTGGAATTTTTGCATACTTTTTGGAGCTTTTTGACAGAGAATAGCCTGATTTTACCGAAATATACCAAGGGATAAATTGATGAATAATCCCTTCCATTTTAGTCATATTAAAAGAATAGTTTCTAATATAATTTGATTTCGCGAGAAGCCCCCATTATAAAAAAGTATAAGAATAAACATTCAATAAAAAAGTGCAATTATTGCATTATTTTTCGAGTTTTTAGCAGCAAATAACATTTTTTTACCGAGATCTACCAAGGCGTAAGTTGATGAATAATCCCTTCCATTTTAGTCGTATTAAAGAGAAGTTTCTAATATGATTTGATTTCGAAAGAAACCAGCATTTTAAAAAAGTATACCAATAAACATTTGATAAACAAAAGTGCAATTCCTGCATAATTTTTGGAGTTTTCTGAAGGAAAAACCTTTTTTACCGAAATCTACCAAGGGATAAATCCATGAATATTCAATTCCATTTTATTCATATTGAAAGATTAATTTCTAATATGATTTGATATCGAGAGAAGTCTACATTACAAAAAGTATACCTATAAATAAGCATTCAATCAATGAAAAAGCAATTTTTGAAGAATTTTTGGAATTTTTTACGAGAAAAAAAACTTTTTTTTACGAAATCCACCAAGGGATAGATTGATATATAATCACTTCCATTCCATTCATATTAAAAGAGTAGTATCTAATATAATTATAATTCGAGAGAAGCGCGCATTTCAAAAAGTATACCAATAAACATTCAATGAACAAAAGTTCGATTTTTGCATTCTTTTTCGAGTTTTTTGGCAGCAAAAAACTGTTTTTACCAAATTATATAAAGGGATAAATTAATGAATATTCACTTTCGTTTTATTCATACTGAAAGAGCCGTTTCTATTATAATTTGATTTCGAGAGAAGCTCGCATCATAAAAAAGTATACCAATAAACATGCAATAAAAAAGTGAAGTTTTTGCATGGTTTACGAGTTTTTTGGCAAAAAGTAACCTTTTTTTACCGAAATCTACCAATCGTTGAATTGATGAATAACCACTTTCATTTTATTCATATTGAAAGAGTAGTTTGAAATATAATTTGCTTTCAAGAGAAGCCCACATTATAAAAAAGTATACCAATAAACATTCAATAAACAAAAGTGCAATTTTTGCATAATTTTTGGATTTTTTTTAACAGAAAAAAACCTTTATTACCGAAATATACCAAGGGAAAGATTGATAAATAACCACTTTCATTTTAGTCATATTAAAATAGTAGTTTCTAATATAATTTGATTTCGAGAGAAGCGCGCATTTCAAAAAAATTATACCTATATACATTTACGAAACAAAAGTGCTATTTTTTCATAATTTTTGGAGTTTTTTGGCAGAAAAAAACACTTTTTTTACAGAAATCTATCAAGTGATAAATTGATGAATAATCACTTTCATTTTAGTCATATTAAAAGAGTAGTTTCTAATATAATTTCATTTCGAGAGAAGCCCGCATTGCAAAAAACTTATACCCATAAACATTTAATAAACAAATGTGCAATTTTGCATTAATTTTGGAGTTTTTTGCAGAAAAGAAAAACATTTTTACAGAAATCTACCAAGGGATAAATTCATGGTTATTCACTTTCATTATATTCATATTAAAAGAGTAATTTGTATTATAATTTGATTTAGAGAGAAGCCCGCATTATAAGAGAGTATACCTATAAACTTTTAATAAGCAAAACTGCAATTATTGCATAATTTTTGGAATTTTTTGGCAGAAACTAACCCTTTTTTTACCGAAATCTACCAAGGGATAATTTGATGAATAATCACTTCCATTTGAGTCATATTAAAATAGTAGTTTCTAATATAATTTCATTTCGAGAGAAGCCCGCATTGCAAAAAACTTATACCCATAAACATTTAATAAACAAATGTGTAATTTTGCATAATTTTTGGAATTTTTTGCAGAAAAAAACCCATCAAGGGATAAATTGATGAATAACCACTTCTATATTATTCATATTAAAAGAGTAGTTTCTAATATAATTTGATGCGGAGAGAAGCCCGCATTATAGTAAAGTATACCAATAAACATTCAATAAACAAAAGTGCAATTTTTGCATTATTTTTCGAGTTTCTTGGCAGAAAAGACCTGTCTTTACTGAAATATACCAACAAGGGATAAATTTATTTATAATCACTTTCATTTTATTCATATTAAAAGAGTACTTTCTAATATAATTTGATGTCGAGAGAAGCCCGCATTATAAGAAAGTATACCGATAAACATTCAATAAAATATAGTGCAATTTCTGCATAATTTTGGGATTTTTTTGACAGAAATAAAACCTTTTTTACCGAAATGCACCAAGGGATAAATTTATGAATAATCACTGCCATTTCAGTCATATCAAAAAAGTAGTTTATATTATAATTTGTTTTTGAGAGAAGCCCGCATTATACAAAAAAGTATACAAATAAACATTCAATGAACAAAAGTGCAATTTTTGCATTATTTTTGAGTTTTTCGCAGGAAAAATCTGTTTTTAGCATAATATACAAACGGATCAATTAATGAATAATCCCTTCCATTTTATTTATATTAAAAGAGTAGTATCTAATATGATGAGATTTTGATAGAAGCCCGTATTTTAAAAAAATGATACCAATAAATATTTAATAAATAAAAGTACAATTTTTGCATAATTTTTGGAGTTTTTGGGCAGAAAAAACACCCTTTTTGACAGAAATCTACCAAGGGATAAGTTGATGAATAATCCCTTCTATTTTATTCATATTAAAAGAGTAGTTTCAAATATAATTTGATTTTGAGAGAAGCCCGCATTATAAAATAGTATACCAATAAACATGCAATAAAAAAGTGAATTTTTTGCAATGTTTTCGATTTTTTTAGCAGAAAGTAACCTTTCTTTACTGAAATCTACCAAGGGTTAAATTGATGAATACTCACTTCCATTTTAGTCATATTAAAAGAGTAGTTTCTAATATAATTTGATTTTGAGAAAAGCCCCCATTATAAAAAAGTATACCGTTAAACATTCAATAAACAAAAGTTCAATTTTTCTATTATTTTTGGAGTTTTTGGCAGAAAAAAACCTGTTTTTACCGAAATCTACAAAGGGATAAAGTAATGAATAATCCCTTCCATTTTAGTCATATTAAAAGAGTAGTTTCTAATATATTTTGATTGTTTGTGGATACAACTGAAAAAGTCTTCCGATGACTGCTTTCTATGTTGCTTTGCACATTTACAAGAACTATTAATTATTTAAACAACTTTAATTAAAAAATTAAGAGTTTGGTCTTTATCCTACGGGTCAATTTGTTTTCTGAATCAACAAGGAAGGTCCATTCGATGGCTTTTTTCTATGTTGCTTTGTAAATTTACAAGAACTATTAATTATTGAAATAATGTCAATTAAAAAATTTGGAGTTTGGTTTTATTTCTACGAATAGGCTCCATTTTTTAACATATTTAACTAAGAATATCTTTCCGCTGATATTTTTCTGATGCTTTTAAAATTTACAATTATTATTTATGCAAAAAATGTTTAGCAAGATATTTATATTATGGCTATTTTTCAAGTAAGAGGCATACTTTTTTTATGGAATGAACTAAGAATGTCTTTCGATAATAATTTCCCACCATAGTTTGTAAATTTATAATAATTATTAATCATTTAAACAATATTCATAAACATATTGAGAGTAAGGGTATTTTTAAATTAATAAACACAATTTGCTTACGAAGTTAACTAAGATTGTTTTTGCGATGACTCTTAATTTCCTAAGTTAGTTGTTAAATTTACCAGAATTATTAATTATTTAAAGAACTTTCATACAAAATTCAGAATTTGGCAATTTGTCAACGAATAGGCTCATTTTTTACAAATTTAACTAAGAACGTCGTTCCGATAAATTATAATAATCAAATTTTCATGATTTATTATTTAAACTACTTTCATGAGAAAATTAGGAGTTTAAGCATTTTTTGAAGAATAGGCTTAATTTGTTTACGGAATCAATAAAGAATGTATTTCCTATCACTTTTTACTATGACACTTTGCAAATTTAGCATTATAAAAAAGTACACCAATAAACATTCAATAAACAAAAGTGCATGCTTCTTAAATAAAGAAAATTTCTTATATATACCTAGCTACCGTTCTACGTAACAAGCAAATATCAGTAGTGATGACTGGCGGTAAATCCAGGACCTAAAAACCCGTTTTCCACACAATTTTTCCTGGTTTATTTTACTTTGATTTCAGTAAAACCTTGCTTATATAAATGCATAATTCGACCTTTTTTATTGATATCATGTTCATTATTACTTTCCGCATGATCCCTTATCAATGGTGCTGCGCGACCCCATAAACAAAAATATGGACACACAAAAAGTTGCATAACTTTTTTATTTTTTTTAACTAATAAAAAAAGTACTTTAGAGCTATCACTTAGATCCATTGAATTGCGAAAAATAGACAGAAAGATAAAATTATTTTATAAACAAAATCTGCCCGCTGCCCAAAATGTGAACTTTTTTACATTATGTTCACAACTGTTCTATCAAATATATATTAAATTTATTTCTGTACCACGGTCTGAGATTCATTATTCAGATATTGCAAGTCTATTTTTTCGTAGCTTTCGTCGTTTTATCCAAAAATTTAATTATTTAATTTTAAATTTTTGTTTTCAGGATTAAAATAAAAATTAAGCATACAATAAAAAAATAATTTAGAAAAATGTGTAGCTCTTTTTCATTAAAAAATCCATTGTCAAAACATTAAATTTTTTTACGAATCAAAAAAAATGCGCCCTGTCAAAAAGTGATTAATAAAAAATGTGTAGATCTCTTTTTGGGGAACAATTTTTATATATTCATCCTCTTTCTTTTCCTCCATAATTTGACTGCAAAATGGAATTTTTCATTTTTCAATGTTTATACTGCCATCAAAATTTACAATTTCGATTTTTCAAGAAAATTCCAAAATTTGTTATGATAATCCTGTAGGGCTTTCAAAAAGCAACGTTTTTTATCCAAACATTTTTCATATCATGCACTGTTGGGCTTAAAATGTTAATTTTCGTTTTTTTTTAATTTCGTAAATGTTATAACTTGGTTCATTTTCCTGTTATTAAAAAAATACATATGGAAAAATTGTTCATCTTTTCGTGTACTGCGAATAGCCATACATTCGAACCTTGGCGGTAAAATTGTTGCCAGATGTGAATTAGTCTTTTGGTCTTATGAACAACCGTTGGTTTCGTTTTACGTTTCGCATCGTCCAAAGCTCTCGCTGCATTATACACGCAAAAATTGCTAGTCCAGAGGTCAGATTCTTCGGAAAAATGTCCACGAAGCTCCTCATCAATTCCAGCCAGATCTTTATGCTTGAGAGAAACCTGGGTGTTGATGTTTCTCCGGATCATAAAGCATCGCTCTTCCTCTATGGGATGCCTGCCCGCGGTTGCTCCTAGTGCTGCCTCTCTTTCTTTGTTGCCCGCTTGTTCTGGATGTGGTAGAGTAGGCGTTCCGCTAACGTAGCCCCGTTTTTTGAGTACTTCGGCATGATTTCGCAGATTTTAATGAGAAAAGTGCGATAGCTCCTGGTGTTTCTCGCACAACAGAACATGCAGTCGTACCATGTAACCATTCGTAAACCTAAAGGTCCCGAAATTCCGTCGATCCATTGCATTGAATCCATCTTCATTGGCTCCCCCAGCTCTAGAGTGGTCGGCATTGTTGGCCTACCCATTGTCGGGAGCCCTGCGCGTTCTGTTCTTTCGAACCGCACTTACTACAACTATGTTTGGTGTTGTCATTGTTGTTCCGACGAGAAGCTAGGGAAAGGGGTTCGTCCATCCTTGTAGAGCCCCGCGTGGAAGGATAAGGCTACGTACTCTGAGAGGTCGCCCGATATCCCAGATTCACCGTTCTAGACACCTCACCCAGGCGCCATTCAGCTATCGGCTTATATCCGAACGCGTCCTCGGGTTGCGGATAGAGAATTCAATGCGATGGATCGACGGAATCTCGGGACCTTCAGGTGGACGAAGGAACTAAATCGCGACTTGCTAGAGAGCTACGATGCGACTGCGACCCCTGAACAGGGTTACATGGCACGATTGCATGCTCTGTGGTGCGAGAAATACCCGGAGCTATCGCACTTTTCACATCAACGTCTGCGAAACCATGCCGAAGTACTCCAAAAACGGTACTACGTAAGCAGAACGCCTACTTTACCACCGCCTGAACAAGCCGGCAACAGAGAAAGAGAGGCGACACTAAAACCAACCACGGGCAGGCATCCCATAGAGGAAGAGCAGCGATGCTTTATGACCCGGAGAAACATCCACAACCCAGGTTTCTCTCAAGCCTAAAGTTCTGGATGAAATGGACGACGAGCTTCATGGACACTTTTCCGAAGAATCCGACCTCTGGACTAGCAATTGCTGCGTGTGTATTGCCACGAGAGCTTTGGCCGATACGAACCGTAAAACAAAACCAACGGTTTCTCTCTGACCCCTCTCGACTCTTCCAAGACCCTCCAGTTACTGTCGACCGCCCGTCCAAACCAGAGGAAGTCGAAGTATTTTGGAGAGAAGTCGACGAAGTACAGCATAGACTGAACGAGGACTCAGATAACATAAATAGCTTCAAGGATCTGTCTGATGCCCTCACACCACCTGATGAAGAATGGCCACCCATCACTACCGAGTAGGTGAAAAAAGTATTTAGACGGATGAAGAACTATTCCACTCCGGGACCAGATGGTATCAAGACCTTCTAGTGGAAGAAGTTTCCTTCCATTCATCAGCATTTGGTCCGTATTTTCACCTCATATTTAAAGTCGGAAGAACCTGCTCATCGATAGATGTGTCTGCAAAGATGCAGCATACTACCAGCGTGACCTATCGATGGTCTGGATTGATTACCGGAAAGCTTTCGATTCAACCTCCCATAGACTTATCATCTGTCCTTTGGAAAGCTAAAAGGTTCATCCGCAAATCGTGAGGTGCATCGAGAGATTGATGCCGCTTTTGAAAACCAGATTTAATATCTCATCTGGAAAAAATCGTGTGACAACAAGGTCACCTTTCAGAGAGGTGCCTTTCAGGGCGACACCATGAGCCCACTGCTCTTTTGCCTCACATTATTACCACTATCTCTAGCACTTCGCCATTCCGAGGGGTACTTTTGCGGCAAAGCTGCGATTCAAAATTACAAGGTCACTCATGTATTTTACATGGACGATCTTAAGATCTATACTAAAAACAAAGAGCAACTACATCGATCTCTAGGGATTGTCGAACGACATACTAAGAAAATAGGAATGGAATTTGAGTTAGACAATTGCGCCAAGGTTTATTTGAAGCGAGGAAAACTTAATGGCATCCCTGAAGACCTTGAGCTCGTCGATAGAAGCGCTATACGATACCTTTTCGCTGGAGAGACTTATGCATACCTGGGCGTACCACAGAGCCGCTTTCAGGATGTGACATCTATAAACGATACTATCCGAAGCAGATACAAGCGTCTCATCCGGCAGATTTGGGCTTCCGAAATGTCAGCGAGGAACAAAGTATCTGCAATGAACATGCTTGCCGTTCCGGTAGTACTCTATTCATTTGGAGTGGTACCATGGACGAAAAACGAGCTCAGATCCCTTGATATCGGGACACAAAAAATTATGCACATGAACAAAAGCATACACATAAAGTCTTCTGTTCCGCGTATCTATATCTCATGCCGTCAAGGTGGTCACGGAATATTGAACCTTGAATGTCTTCACAACAGGATTATTCTGGGTACAGCACATAGAGTCGCAAATAGAAGAGGACCTCTTCTTAAATGGTCAGGAAGCACGAAGAAGTGGGCAAAGGAACGTTTCTGTACAAAGCAGCGGAGGAGGCTGCTGAAACACTTGGACTTAACTTCAGTATTAGGGGTGAGGAAAATGCATAAAATATTATCTATCTCGAGTACTCACTCTTGAATGCGCGGATTAAGAAAGCACAAAAGAAAAACTTTCGTAAACAGCTCCTCGATAAGAGGATGAACGGCATCTTCCACAGAAATGTGGAGTATCAGTCAATGTCGTCTGAGTTAACTTTTGCTTTCCTTAAATCACCGGGATTGAAATCTGGCACTGAGGGTTTCATTTTGGCATTTCAAGACGGTGGCATGTCCACCTTAATATACCGTCGCTACATTTTGAGTCAAGACATTCCCGATGATAGCTGCAGGGCGTGCCATGCACACCCCGAGCGTCTAGGTTTATTACCATCTCTGCCGCTCTTACGGCATTAACCTTAATATCGCTTCCCTAAACGCTCCTACAGACATAGAGTCAATTGTCAAGAATGAGAAGGGCCTCATATACTGTAATTTTATATTTTCGACAATTGTTTCTGTTGCACACTCGAGGCCTGACATAGTTCTCCTTGACTCCGAAAAAGGAACCATTCTCGTTATCGAATTTTTGGCACTTGGAGGTGACAAGCTTTCACTGGTTAATAGCCTGAAAAGCATTCCTGCGTGTCAACAATATGTTAAAACATTTGCGGGAAAAATGCAAAAGGCGGCCGTCCTTCGATCGATCCGTATCATCCGGATGCACGAGACTTTTGCCGGATCGTCGTATTGATTCCGTCACAGACTGTAACCACCTATCTCATGGTCGTGAAACGTGGTTATGGCTGAAATTTTACCGAGATTTCGCTAACATCGAGTGCAGTTTTTCAGATTAGCACCCGCTCCTGGCGAAATCCTGCGGCTGTCCTTAGGACAAACTTTTAATTATATATATAATTTTACTTTTACATCTATATGATGTATAATAATAAAAAAAACTTATGAAAGAATAGAGTTAAGAAATTGTTTTTTTTTAACTTTTTGGAGCTGTGGCTAATGAGGATGGTTTTTTCATTGACTTTCAATTCTGTAGGCATATAGTAATGGTTAAGACTCCCGACTGCTAGGCGATAGAAGTATATTTCGAAATTATCTCCAGCATGTCTTTCCATCAGACGAAAATTTAAATAAAGTATTTTCAACATTTCAAACTTTATTTCGATTTCTTGCGGCTACATGATGAGAAACTATTGTTTAAAATTATGACTTGTGCGGTATGCCAGGATTCGTAAACGAGCCAGGTAGATAAAGCTTTAAAGATCAACTAAGATTGAAAATATTGATAATTGTAGATCACTTTCTCGCAGAAAATTTATTTCAAACTTTTTTTACTATGTAGCCTTTTTTTAAATATTCCAACGGTGATTGACTGTCGAAAATTTTTTGTTCCCTAACAAGCTCCACCCTTTGGGGCGTGCTTATCATATGTCTGTCTCTCCCGCACGCTCAACTCAGAGTTTCCACGCTCGTACACAGCTTAAGCTAGAGGTAATAAATTTTGTCAATTTTAAAGTTAAAAAAAATAATCTGAATAAAATTCTGAATCAATCGCTCAAAGCCGAATTTAATTTTTATTTTGTGTTAAATGTTACGTTATTAAACAATTCGAAAAAATCAGATTTTCTACATTATTATTTTTTATTTTCATGCAAACCAGCAAAGTACAACAGAAACCAATAGAAATTGATGCACAGGCACAAACATCATAAAAATAAATTACACAGGCCGACAATTTTTTAAGCCAGAGACGAGAACTAACATTTCCGAAGAATTTTGATGCGCTGGATCCGTTATGTAACCGAACAAGAAAAACTTATACCACAAAAGCTAATATGGAATTTGAAAGTACTAATTTTCCCCTTGGAAACCTGCTTGGATTTATTAGGATATCTTTATTTTTCACCAAAATATTGTAATTTGAAATTTTCTACTTTAGCGTTTTAACCTATTAACGCTGAGGTGTTCAGATTTATACAACGCATTCTTTATTGCTGACGGTACAATATTTTTTCTTCAAAATATTATCTCAGGGGTTTTCGGGAGTGCCCTTTCTATTGCCAGAGTCAGTTTTTTGTTATAACCCCTAGAAGATCCAATATGGCGGTCACAATTTAAGGCTTTAAAAAGGAACAAAGGATACCGCACAAAGTACCAACAAAAAAGCGTGCGCTCTGTGTGCTGGCGACGCTTTTTTGACGTGTTATGCGTAGGTGATGAAATTCGTTTTTTGTTACCAATCTTTCCGTGTTACATTTCACGTTTGAGTGACGGGCTAACGGTTGGATGCGTAGATAATAAAATTCTTGTTGTATTTGAAATCTGTCTAGCGGTTACATTTCGTGTCGATCGTGATTTTTGTATATAGTGAGTTTTAGAATTTCCACGTTACTGTTCATTATAAGAAAAAAAAATGAGTACAAGACCTCCTTGCGCTAAGAAACTTAATACGTATTGTAACGTTTGTGCAAAGTATGAAACGGAGAAATACCTTTGATCAATTAATGTTTCGATAAAAACGTCATACTTCAACTGTTATGGGACTTCAATGAAAAATTTGGATAAACCGTGGGTACCAACCTCAATTTGTCATGCTTGTAGATTAAATTTGTCAAATTGGGAGGATGAGAGTACCAAGACGCAGTCTGTTATTCAACCACCTGTTTGGTGTGAGCCCAACGAACATGATACTGATTGTTACTTTTGCTTGTGCAAAACAGGAGGTTTTTCTAAAAAGTATTTGGAGACGATCGTTTACCCTGATGTAAAAAGTGTTACACCAGCCAAGGTTGTATTAGAAATCAATCTGAAAACAAAAGTGGCCGATGAACTCACGAATTAATGGATACTGACGATCCTACTGCAACTGAAGATTCTTCTTGGGAAGAATCAGATGCTCAGTCCTCAATTTTTTGACCAAGACGGATTACACGATTTTATACGTGACCTTGATCTTCCAAAAGATAAATCTAAGCTTTGCGCTTCCAGACTCAAAGAGAGGAAACTATTGTTACCTGGCACTAGAGTACCTGTTTACAGAAATAGTGAAGAAAAGTTGATCAAGTACTTTTCAATGGACAGTGGGATTTTGTATTGTAATGATATCGAAGCACTCATTAATTTATATAAAATAAACTTATATACGCCAGAGGATTGGCGTCTTTTCATAGATTCTTCTAAAGAAAGTCTGAAAGCAGTACCATTACATAATGGAAATAAGTACGCTTCAATTACAGTAGGTCACTCAACTACACTGAAAGAATCTTATGATACTTTCCAATTACTCCTGATAAAAGTAATATATAATGTCCATAATTGGCTTGTCCATAATTGGTTTTCATTGGCTTTGGGACAGTCGTGCAAGGGATGAACATTGGATAACGGAGAAATGGCCAGACAGATTAGAGTGGACAGTTGGTCAGTATAATGTTGTTTATGAAAGTCTTGTTGACAGAAAGAATTATTGCCACCACTCCATATAAAACTAGGGTTAATAAAGCAATTTGTGAAAACCCTAAACACCGAAGGAGAATGTTTCAATTATATCAGATCTACATTTCCGCATTTAAGTGATGCCAAAGTTAAGGAAGGTATTTTTGTTGGGCCTGATATAAGAAAACTTATCAAAAATGATGACTTTATCAAAATCATAGCATCTATTGAAAAGGATGCATGGTTGAGTTTCAAAGATATTTTACAGAAAATTTTAGGGAACAATCGAGATCCAAAGTTTAGAACTATTGCATTTAGTATGTTAAAGAATTTTAAAAGATTAGGTTGTTTGATGAGTATGAAATTACATTTTCTCAAATCTCATTTGGATTATTTCCCAGAAAATGTTGGAGCATTCAATGAAGAAATGGGCAAACGCTTTCATCAAGACTTTCACCAAAAAGAGCAACATTATCAAGGTCGATGCAATGTAAGAATGATGGCCGACTATTGTTGGTCTTTGCAAAGAAATGATAATGACCCTACTAGTAATAAACGAAAGTCTCTTCAACGATCGTTTGACATGAAGCGCGAACGTTTTCATCAGAAAACAAGCAATTAGTTTCACCTTCATTGGACATACAATCGTAAGTCTTGCCTTAACTGGCTGGGCAATCGTGAGTCTTGCCTTGACTGGCTGGATGATTCAGACTTGTCTTGACTCACAGGGCGATTCAAAGTCTTGCCTTGACTGGCTGGGCGATAAAAAGTCTTGCCTTTATTGGCAGGGCAATTCAAAGTCTTTCCTTGATTGCCTGGGCAATTTAAAGTCTTTCCTTGATTGGCTGGGCAATCTAAAGTCTTGCCTTAATTGGCTGGAAAATATTAAGTACTTCCTTGCGTAGCTGGACAATCCCAAGTCTTGCCCTAACTGAATGGGCCGTATTAAATTTATTGACAAAAGTGATCAATTGCAAGGAAACATCGTTTGAAGAGATGAAAAATTCAGAATCACAAAATAAGCTTAGAGACATTCCTTTCACAAACTCATGACCACAAGAAATGAGATATCGAGTTGAAAGTTTGGGAAATTAGGGTTTAGCTATTTCTAAATGTCAATAATATTATAAAGAAGGAAATTCGTGAACATAACTTTGGTGGAAAAAATTCCGTGAGGTAGGAATCGGACGAGTGATTCACTCAATTGGAAGTCAATTGTAGGAGGCGTTGATAAGAGGGAGCGACCCAGGTCGCTAAAAAAACTCTCAAGCAATCATCCCAGCCGAAGAGCTTCACAAAGTCATCATGTAACGCTCTCCGTTCAGGACCATTACTATCCAACATACTTTGTTTCAGGCGCTATTGAATCCACTGACACTCTTCATCACGCATTTTTGACAAACTATTTGTCGTCACACTTTTCTGGTCACGCTACCATTTACTTTACATTGATATACTTTTTTATTTGCTTTTAATAAAAATTTAAAGTCTCACCTTGCGGAGTTAAGGTTTTGGGGGTCATCATTGTCTCAATATGTTTTTCAGTTGTTTCTATTTGAGACTTAAAAAGCATCAAATCTTGTTCAAAATTTTCTGCTAACTCCATGAAGAATAAAAGTGGTGCATTGTTTTCATATTGTAATCCAGGGGGAGTATCGTGTGTTCTCTGTGCTATCTCTGCATTCTGCAGAGCCTTAGCAGTATCCTGTTTAAGTTTATCTGCCAAAGAGCGATCCCTTTGGACGGAACCAGCTAATGTAGTAAGGACTTCCATAAGCGATGCTGTATCTTCAGCGCAACGATTCAATGGCCTTGAAGAACCACGAGCAATATCAGAACTCAAAACCTTTTGCGTTTTAACAAATTCCCTATTAAATAATGAAATACTAGTGAGTATATTGACAAGTATTATGCCATTCTTATCATGGAAATTAATCTTAAAACATGTACTTAAAGTTATCGATGGTTTGCATTAGTTCGTTTGGTAACAGATTTTCTTTAGCTGCTGTTGGGCTACTGCCACCCTGCGAAAGCCCCTTGTTACTAATAGATACATCTAAACCACCAAGACCTTTGTTTGCTGTTGTTCCTGTAGATGTATTTATAACAGCAGTAGACTTTCCTGCCAGTAAATTGTTTACAGAAGTTGATCCAAACAAAGATGCTGTCAAATCAAGAATAAGAGATAAGGAATTTTTAGAAACGAATACGAAATTATTAACCAAAAAAGATATTATAATTAAACTCTGCTCTACAGCAGTACATTATACGCCATTTGCCATAAGGTCCATCTAATGTGTAAATATAAGTAGCGGAATTTCCTCAGGGTCGGACCGTTGTCTAGGTTGGACCTTTGCAATTTTTAATATAGGACCACTGACAGCATCTGCGTGCGAGCATGATAAAACTGTTCTCGATGAAAGCGAACTTTTTGGGACATTGCCAGTTTCGGAACCTGTTTGTGAAAAGCGTTGTCTACTCAAGTTCTGCGCGATAATGAAAAAAGTTTTTCAACATCCGTAGAAACTATCGCAGAACTTGTACCGAAAAAATGTAATCGTCAACGAAAGCATATATGTATGTTATCTAGTTAACATTTAACAAGATACCAAAAGAAATATTTAATTTTCCAGTTAGTTTTGCTGTGATGTGACGCGATGCGGTTAAGGCGCTTGTCGTCAAGGTTGGACCATTTATGTAGTCAGGGTTCGACCACCCTACTTTGTTTAATCAGAACAATAGCATCACTACTTCAGTATGTGATGACATGAAACGTTAAGAAAGTAATTTATGATCGAATAAAGACAAGATTAAATGAAACTTCATGAACATTGCTTTTTTCAGGATTTCTCGCAATAAGCGAACGACCAATCGGGGTAAAGCCAATTTGAGTTATTTTTGACTTAGTTTTGACTTCTTCAGAGAGCCTCGACACATTGCGCGAGAAGCAACAGAAACGAAACGCTTCAAAGGCATTTTAAAAATCCCAGCATCGACCACAAGGAAGTCCGACACTAAAACGCCAGCTAAAAGAGGTCGCCCATCCAAAAAAGTGCAGGAAAACTCTTCTTCGGATGAGAATGAAGATGCACACTTTTGCTTTATTTATTTAAAAGCAATGCCTCAACCACTGAACTGCAATAAATTGATTGCATGCATATAAATAAAAAGAGAAGTTGGCTTTATATTTGGTAATTTCTAATCATTTGAGCATATACTTCATCGATAATCAGCGGTGTTCTATAATTGACCAAACTCTTCCTTAAATGGTAGATATGGAAAAAAGTCAAAAAGGGTTCCGACCCTGATGACATTTCACTACAAAATCATCCTTATGGCAAGTAGCGAATAATACACTGTTGTAGAGCATCCTCCAATTGTAGAAATCAGGAGAAAATAACTTATTTTTATTACGTGTACTAGTTGTAGATGTCTCAAAGCCTAAACCTGCAGTCGGAGCTGCACTTGTTGCTCCAAATGTAGTTGAAGTTGCAGGTACTCTAAAAGATAAAACGCCTGACGTAGCTGGTGTCCCAAAAGTTAAAGCACCTGTTGTTGAAGGCGTCCCAAATGTCAAGTTACCTGAAGTTGCTGGTGTTCCAAATGTTAATCCCGAAGCCTGAGTGGTTGCAGCAGTAAGATTTGGAAAGGCATTTAAACTTGCAGTGCTTGTACCAGTTCCTAAATTTAAGTTAGGTGTATGAGTGATAATGGCTGGAGTGCTGACACCAAAACTTAAGCTTAAACATGTGGTGGTTGCTGGAGTTGTAGTTCCAAACGTTAAAGTACCAGATGCAGGAGTAGTAGACCCAAATGGTGCAGTTGCGATAGAAAAACCACTGGTTTGCCTTTAAAAAATAAAAGATCTGCAATATTACTAACATACTTCTAAAATTACACGTCAATCAACCATTTTGATGAGACATTTCTACATTAGTTGGAAAGTAGACTGCAAAAGTATAATTGTTTTTCGTAGACTCCTTGAAATCATTTTACTTCAACATGAAAACGGTATAATTTGTTCCACAGATAAATTAAAATTTTTATAAGTTCTTTTTATAATGATTTTTATTACTTGCTCGTAAATAAATTGCATAAAAATTCCGTAGCTGAGTGGGAGACAAATCTCCCGAATAGTACATCTATCCCACATATGAGGTTTTGGCTAAATTTCTTGATACTAGAGTTCGTACTTTAAAAGCTGTCTAAACATGTCTACATATAAATATAAATATGTCTAAACAAGATTAAAAAAATGTAAACAATACGAGAGATTCTCCGCGCAATCACATAGCACTACGACGTCTAACGGCCTGAAATGTATACGTTGTGGTGGAAATCATTATTTATCTCAATGTCAAACTTTTATAAAAAAAAAAGTACCTCAGCGTAAAGAAACTGCTAGAGAGCATAAACTCTGTTTCAGATGTTTGAGATATAGCCATCGAAGCCAAATGAAATTCTAATTCAAAACAATCGATAAAGTTCAATTCTCTTGCTTTAAACAGCAATTCTGATAAAAGTAAAAAAAAAAATTATTAGTTACTGCTAAAGTTGTTATTCGCGCTCAAAATGGGATTAGAATTATTGTGCGAGCATTTTTAGATCAAGGTTCCGATGCTACGTTTATCTCCGAATCTTTGCTGCAATATTCTCGTCCTAAGCGTTTTCCCATAAATACAAAAGTAATTACCTCCGCGAATATGAATCATACCCTAGACCTTTGAGTAATGAATACATTGATCAGATAATCGGTGGAAATTATTATGGCTCGTTTCTTTTGCCTGGGTTATGTAAAGGACCTCCTAGTTCTCTTACAGGATGACACACAGTCTTTGAATGGATTCTTTCGGGTCCAATTACAGCAAATTCTTAAACTCAATCCCACATTAAAATAAATCGCATTTCTACTCAGCAGGAATTGAGCTTTGATTTAAAAAAGTTTTGGGAGCTTGAGAACGTTTTTCTTAACAATCAATGTTGACATATGAGAAACAACGTTGCGAAACTCATTTTATGAAAACGCATTGGCGTACAAAAGACAGAGTTATGTGGTACGGCTTCCGCTCAAAGAGGAATCTTTCGATTTTCTAGGTAAATCTTTACCTCGAATATTATCTATCCTCTATGGCGTTGAACGGCGATTAACCAAAAAACCTGATTTAGCAAAAAGATATGAAACTTTTCTAGATAAATACGAAAATTTAGGTCATATATATCAAATTTCAGGTTCAGGCAAAACATCTCTTCTGAGTTGTCCTCCGGTTTATTTGCCTCATCACCCTATTGTACGCGAATCAAATACTTCTAGTCTTGTAAGGGTAGTTTTTAACGCCTCTACTCCCAATTCTTCAGGATAATCGTTAAATGACCTCTTAGTAGGCCCAAAGCTTCATAATGATCTTACAGTTATTCTTCTTCGTTGGAGAAATTTTCAATTTGGTGTAACGGCTGATATAAGGAAAATGTTTAGACAAATCTTAGTGGATCCTAGAGATGTTGATTTACGGCGCATAATTTGTTGTAAAGGACCTTCTAAAAAGATAGTTCAGTATCAATTAATGACGGTCACATATGGAACGGTATCGGCTCCATTCTTAGCAAACAGGTTCTTAAACAGTTAGCCAAAGATGAAGGTAGTAATTATCCTGAAGCTAGAGAAATTTTAAAAAATTATTTCTACGTCGAAGACGTTTTATTTTGAGTAGATACTCTAGAACAAGCTCTATATTTACAAAAGGAACTCATTGAGCTTTTTGCTATAGGAGGACTTCCTCTTCAAAAATAGTCCGCTAACGACCCTGCATTGATAATACATAACAATGCCTCTTTTTAAAATAAAACAGTAACTTTTGGAGTGTGTAAGGACGATGCTAAATCCGTCCTTGGCTTACGGTGGTGCCCAAAATCTGATACTTTTCTGTTTTTAATTAATATTTAAAACATCAAAATGGCTACTAAAATAATATATTTATCCTTGATAGCTCGTTTATTTGATCCACATGGGTTATTAGCGCCTGTAATCATAGTACGCAGAAATTTTTATGCAGGATATTTGGTTAAAAAGGCTCGACTGGGATTATATACTCCCAGCAAATCAAAATAAGAAATTGAATGCGTATTATAAAAGTTTACCTCAACTTAAAAAACTAATTATATCGCGCTGGAATGGCCTCACCTTTAATTTCAAATCTATTGAATTGCATGGATTTGCAGGCGCTTCTAATAAAGCTTATAGGGCAGCCATTTATTTAAAAATAATTGATAAGACAGAAAAGCTTAAAACTTCTCTGTTGATAGAAAAGTCCAAGACAGCAAAAAGTACTGAAATCAATTGACCCTTCTGAAGTACCCTTATATTGCTGGTCAGATGCCACAGTTGTATCGTCGTGGCTAAGTAAAGTGCCATCTACTTAGCCTACTTTTGTTGCCAACAGGATGGCCTTAATTTACACTTTAAATCCGGACGCTAAATGGAACCACGTTCCTGCGTTTCAATTCTTTGAAACGAGGCGGGAGGTATGTTTACGCATGTTTTAATTAACGAATAAGTACTCGGGTACTCGGATAAGCATTTTGGTGAACTCCTATAAATAAAAAAATATTAAATTAATCAAAATTTGTGCAAGTAGAACAATTAACAATCAATAAACGACAATTCATTTACGTTAAATAAAAGCAGTTTTCTTTGAATTAATAAACCAGATCTTCACTCTGATCCTTATCTAGCAACAACCAATCTTTTAAAAGTTAAAAAAATTAATTCTTAACGAATTAAACAGTATCAAATCACGAGCTTGGGTATTTTTCAAGCAATAGGCGCAATTAATGTACGGATTTAACTAAGAATGTCTTCCCGATGACTCTGCAGAAAAGTATGTATTTCCAATAAGTCTTTCCTGCGTTATTTTGCGTTCTACAATCATGATTCATTATTTAAACAATTTCCATAAACATGTTCCGAGTTTGGCTATTTTTCAAGGAATATACACCATTTGTTTACGCAGTCTCCAGAAACTCCAGTAGATCTTACACTGATCATTATCTACAACGGAATCCAGTTCCTCATGGGCGTATGACAAGACAGGCATTAGATCAACACGAAAGAAATGCCGAAGATGGTAATATATCACTTTTACAGCCGCATTGTGTCCCTCCATGTACCCGAAGCGTGCATACTTTGAGGATCCACTGAGAACACGTTTAATAGTTTCTGGCTCTTGCTTGCACGCTCCGCAGTTGGTATCGCCTACAGGTATATATATTATGCACTCGCGGTAAACTCAGTTGTCTATAACGCCGTCTTGACAAGCAAAAAGAAATCCCTCTATTTCCGATCTCTGTTTCCATTCGATGGCTTTTCTCTACGTATAATGTTGTGGAATTTACCATGAAGGAACTTGTCAGCATGTTTTTTTAGTAGAAACGAATGTTCTGCTTCCGATGAACGACTTTTAAGCACCAAAGGTGTTAAGTGATGCTAGCCCATGTATAGTGTCGCTGGAATCAAATGGGAGACCAAGTTCCCCTGCGGCCCTATCCGCGGCTCAGTAAAGAAACGCCGTAACATTTACGACTTCATGTTGGTGTAGGAATCGCATTAGAGAATCTGTGCTTTTAAGAAACTGATCAGGCCAAAATATTGGTGAGCTGGAGATTATCCTTCCCAGATCATTCGGAAGCACACATTTTGCTGAGAATTTTGCGATTCCTTTTTTCAAGGGCCGCTTTTAACACACTCACATCTTGGGTTTCCACTTGTGGTATACCCAAATATTTCATACGTTTCTCCATTACCAAGATATTGAAAGGTATTTTTACCTATGAGTTGGAAGATCCTGATCGTCATGCGATAATGTATTTTCTAGTCTTGCTTTGTGTAGACTGACGCCGGCACACTTGCCTAGTCCAAAACTCATGCAAATAACTTCATAGTACCTATTTACTGCCGCCACAAGGAACCGGTATTATATTTTATTTCATTCAAAACTTTTAGTCGGCTGAACCCGGTTACACATTATAGCCATGGACTAAGTCAAGCGAATGATGAGATTAGGGTGTTATAAGTCAATCCAATGCGATGCTTGAAACCTCCTGCGCTGATCTTTTAAGTATACAATTACGAGTGGCCGCGAGCGTTGGAGGTGACAACAGTCACATTTGGATGCTTTCTTGGAGCTACCATCTGCCACTCCACAGGTTTTTAGTCGCTTGCTTCCTGATGGTCAAGAAAGTTTCTTACAATGCGACAGATGTTTAATAAAACCGCCTTCTAGCTGCTGCCAATACCCAATTGACTCCTAAATGTTCAAGATGTTTATTGCTTCTTTCGTGCACATTGCCTAGAGCCAAAAACACAATGGGATGAATAGATGCATGATTTACATTCCTCCATATGTTCTTTACTTCATGTCTTAACTCGCTATACTTGCGGATCTTGTTTGTGCAGGTTGACTGCAAATTCCGCTTAAGTGGACAAGCAATGTCGATGATGCAGACTGTTCCACCTTTTTTTTCTAGCATCACGATGTCAAGTCGATTGCTCTGGATGTAATGATCCGTTTGGATAGTAACATCCCAATACAAGATGTAATCTTCGCTTCCTAAAACGGGCATTGGAATGTATCTATAGAAAGGCATCCTTTCCTTTAAGAGTCTTAGGTTTAGGGCAAGTTGTTGATGTATAATTTTTGCGTATATTTTCTTTGAGCCATCAAGCGACAGCCATCAATGATGTGCTCGGAGGATTCGTTGGTATCTCCACATAATCAACACCGGTTAATCACGTATTGATGTAACATGTGTTTGCGATCATTCCTGTTGCTGAAAACCTTCTCCTGTATCGCAATGATAAAACCTTCCACCTCTGGATACAGAACACCCTTTCTTAACGAAATATTGGGTTCCCCACTATCCAATTCATGTTGATCTAACATTTAGGGGTGCTCGCCGTGGATAGCTTTCTGCTTCTATTCTATTTCTAATTCCTCTATGGTTTCTGTCCTGACATTCAAGGTCGTATCTGAGGACAAATTTAAGGACGTGTAGTCCAGATCCGCTTTACAGATAGTGCTGTAAAGCGCAACATTTCGTTTGCTGTTGAAATAGTCTTGCAACTGCATAACTTATCACATACACCGTTTTTTGACATCTACAACGCCCTAGCCCCTATATATCGTGGTAGAACTACCCTTTCAATAGCTGAATTTTTGTGGTGTATTGGGTGCTTTGTCATTTCTACGCGGACGATTCTGTTTACCTTTTCAAGGTCAGTTTTAGACCATTTTATGAGCCCGAAGGAGTACGTTAGGACAGGAATGGCATATGTGTTGATTGCCCTGATTTTGTTTGCCGAGTTGAGGCTTGTCTTAACCATCGTATGCTGAATACCCTTAGATTCAAGAATGCCCAGATATTTAGATGATTCACTTGCAGCCAATGCCTCAATGTCATTTTCAAACTCGTTTTCTAACTCTGCGGTCCCTAATTCCCCTCTGATTAAATGCACTGTTATGCATTTATCTAGTCCGAACTCCATGTGGATATCATTGGAAAACTGCTTTGTGACATCGACCACTTGCTGCAGTTTCTGAGCTGAACTAGCGTACAGCTTCAGGCCATCCATGTAAAGAAGATGGGTCACGTGATGACCATCCTCATTATTACGAATTCCGAACCCATTAGTCATGCTGCTTAGTGTTTAGCTCAATGGATTCAACGCTAAACGGAACCATAGTGCGCTGAAGGAGTCTCCTTGAAATATACCCGTCGTAAAGCGTATTAACAAATATACAAAACAATTGTAGATACAGCAGATTCAAAACTGTTTTTCCTTTCTTCGACCGTTTTAATTTTCAATCAGTATTCCAGCTAAATTCAGCAAATATTCGGTCTTACGGTCAATGATAAAATAAAAATAAAAGCATCCGAAATAACATGTGAAAAAAATATTTATTTCTTTTAAGAATCCTCAACGTTTCGACCAACACTGCGGGTCTTTATCTAGAGTCGATATACGAATCTATAATTTAATAAAAAATTGTATGAGCGTAAACGTTTTAATAATTAGTGTCGTAAAAAGGATATCGGTTTGAACAAAATAAAAAATATATTATATTGAAACATACCTGAGTCAAAAAACAAAGTCATATTTTACAAAAACAAACAGCGTCATTTAAAAAAAAAAAATTTTTAATTTTTGTAACAGAATAAAATTTCTATTGATTGAAGCCTCAAAGATATTGGAGAGGCTCCAATAATTTATGAAAAATGTCACATAATTGAAACGATGTTTACAGACGGACGATACAAAACTGACTGTTATGAAAAGTCGTAATTGCAGAGGTGACAAATATTAATAAACCTCTGATGAAAAGGCGTGCCAAAGCTTGAGAATATAAGATTGAATAAATTAAGTTGATTTAAATTATAAGAATTTAAAAAGAGGGGGGGGGGAGGGGGCTAATGCATAATCAAACCTGGAGATTGTTTCCACAATTGGATCACCAACTTACAACCTAGCAAAACACTTATCAAACACTTTAAAACTTTTTTCAGGAAAAACTGAGTCGTTTATAAAAAACAGTTGGGATCTCAAACAAAATCTTAATAACATTAGAATACCTCATACCCATTCATTGGTTTCGTTAGATGGTGTTTTAATGTTCAATAATATACCCCTGGATTTAGCTTTAGATTGTGTAGAAGAAAAATTAAATTTATATAAAAACTTAAGAAAAATTTCAAAAAATGAATTTTTAATTGCCGTTAGAACTGTTTTTAATAATACAGTGTTTTATTTTAATAATAAATTTTATAAACAGTTATCAGGATATCCAATGGGATCTCCATTACCTCCCATAATTTCAAATTTGGTTATGGAAGATATTGAAAAAAGAGCCTTATCTAGATTATCATTCAAACCAATTTTATATAAACGTTACGTAGATGACATATTAACAATCGTTCCAACTAACAAAATTATAGAGCTTTTAAATATATTTAATAGTATCGATGAAAACATTCAATTTACTCTTGAAAAAGAAAAAAACAACATCTTAAGTATCTTAGAGTTGCAAATTCAAAGAATACCTAATGGAAATTTAATCACGAACTGGTTTAAGAAACCATCTTGGTCAGGTTGTTACTTAAATTATGAATCCCATCATTTGTTCAGTCAAAAAATAGGATTGATTAAAGATTTAGTGGACAGATGCATAAAATTAAGTGATGTAAAATATAGAAAAGATAATTTAGACCAATTGAAAACTACCTTACAATTAAACAATTATCCCTTGCTGTTAATAGAAAATGTCATCAAAGAACGTATTAATGATATATACAACACTTCCATTATAGAAAAGAAAAAAAAATGGTTACAAAATTACAAAAAAAAACTGATCTAAAAGTTACCTTACCATATGTTCAAGGCCTTTCTGAAAGATTACGGAGATCCTTAAAAAAATTTAATATTAACGTTTATTTTAAAAATAACAATACTTTAGAAAAATTATTGAGTAACAAAAAAGATTCTGAAATAATAGAAAATCTGTCTAATGTGGTTTATTTAATAAAATGCAATGGTTGTCAAAAACACTACATAGGTGAAACTAGCAGGAGATTGAAAAGTAGAATTTACGAATATAAAAGAGATTGTAGAATTAGCAATTTGAACACAGGTTTGTCACAACATTCGTGGAAATTTAGACATGCTTTTGCTTTTGCTAATATTAAAATCTTGGCTAGAGAAAATACTTTTCAAAGACGTATCATTGAATCAATTTTTATTAATAAATATATCAACACTTGAATAAATTTAAAAACTGAAATATTAAATATAAACCAAATTTATCAACGAATTATGCATTAACCCCCTCCCCCTCTTTTTAAATTCTTCTAATTTAAATCAACTTAATTTATTCAATCTTATATTCTCAAGCTTTGGCGCGCCTTTTCATCAGAGGTTTATTAATATTTGTCACCTCTGCCATTACGACTTTTCATAACAGTCATTCTTGTATTGTCCGTCTGAAAACATCGTTTCAATTATGTGACATTTTTCATAAATTATTGGAGCCTCTCCAATATCTTTGAGGCTTCAATCAATAGAAATTTTATTCTGTTAAATAAAATTTTTTTTAATTTTTTAAATGACGCTCATTGTTTTTATAAAATATGACTTTGTTTTTTGACTCAGGTATGTTTCAATATAATATTTTTTTATTTTGTTCAAACCGATATCCTTTTCACGACACTAATTATTAAAACGTTTACGCTCATACAATTTTTTATGAAATTATAGACTTGTATATCGACTCTTGATAAAGACCCGCAGTGTTGGTCGAAACGTTGAGGATTTTTAAAAGAAATAAATATGTTTTTCACATGTTATTTCGGATGCTTTTATTTTGATTTTATCATTGACCGTAAGACCGAAAATTTGCTGAATTTAACTGAAATACTGATTGTAAAGCGTATTTATCTATTTGTCCTTGGTTGTCCATGATCAAAATACTTGATTCTTGTACCCCAGAGCATCATCGCATGATTTAGAATGACAATAATGCGTGGGCAGATTTTGTAAAAATTTAAGACTTCAAGCAAATAGCCATGCGGCACGGGAGGAAACGCTTGCTTGTAGTCAATGTATGTCACGTGTAAGTTCCTTTGATGCTTACGAGCTTCTGTCAAAGCAACAGCGTCTATAGTAACTAGATTTTTATTATTATTTATTATTATTAATTAATTTTAATTTATTAAAATAAAAATTTCTGTATTGAAATGTTGTCACAGGCTTATACTGCCCAACATGTCGAAGGCATTTTTGGTCAGAGTTGGATTTTTAGTTGATCATTTTGCACGGGCCTGTCCCGGCATATATCATCAGTCACGGACGCATTTTTATAATTCAATAAAGTGATCTGATGAGAGCAGTCTGCCCAGACATATTGGACAAAGCCTGGTTTTTACCCCATCATTGACGGACAGGGTTGCAGTCAAGTACACGATGGGAGGACCTACAGCTTAAGGTGGGTTCCGAACCACCAGAACCTCGGTAAAGGTACATTGAAAAATTTCCAGAGGTACCGGCTCAGGGATCGAACCCCGGACCTCTGAGGTGAAGTCCGAGTGTCTAACCACCAACTGAGCCACCGAGGCTCTATAGCCACCGAGGCTCTATAGCTACCGAGGCTCTATTTATTATTTTTATTATGTATTATTATATTTTTATTATATATTATTTATTATTATTGTTATTATCTTTTATTATTATTGTTATCTATTCTATCTTGCCTTTTTATTTGTAAACCCCCGGTGAAACGGAGGTCTATACACGGTTCATCCGCGATGCTAAAGCAATATTTAAGTCCTTTAGCACGAGTACATATACAGCCAGGCGGCTACATTTTCCTGCGTTTGGGGCCGTGCAAATTTTTTATTGACTAAATGGGCTTAGTCACTGTATGAATTTAATCACAACCAGTGATAACCGGCGGCTCCATGCGACTTTATTAGAAGAACTCCCATTCGCCTGGGCATTTGGCCAGACACTAGTTAAAATGCAGATTATTTCTATGAAAACTTGTATGCGCCGACCTTGTAGAGGTATTTTCCAAAGTTGTATGAAAATGTTTTGAATTATACAATTATTCATTCTGCATCGTGAGAAGGTACCCATGTGAAGCCGTCTAAAAATAAAATTTATTTATGTAGAAATTAATTTCATGGTATTTTACTGAACTTTATTTACAAATAAAATAATTGCATGTCAATTAATTGGACGCGTGGATAAAAAAGGAAGGCCGAGAACGGGGGGACTGGAAACGAAAGTTGGGTTACTGTTAAAGGTTATTTATTATTTATTCTCTAAATAATAAAATAACTAATACTAATAAATGTTAATAATTTCAATATTCAAATTGTTATGTGTATTTATTTTAAAGAATTAAAATTTAGAAGCAGAAAAACACTATGAGGATTGCAATTTTTCGCTTCACGAACTAAAAAGGAAGCAGATTTTTGTGCGCAACAATTGAAATAAAATAAAAAATATATTAATGTTGTGTATGGAAATAAGTTTCCACCCTTTTCTAAAAGATATCGCTGGATATAACATTGTCGTGTTTGGTGAAACAATGGTCCACGATTTTGTAAGGTTATGTGTAAGCTCTAATAAGCAGTAGTTGACATTCATTCCCAGATGAAGAAACAATTATATTTCCGTGTAATAATGTCAACTTTATATGAAACAGCAGAATTAGAGAGAAGTTCGCCCTACTGAAAGTTCCTATATAGGTTCCTGTATAGGATCCTATACAGGAACCTACATAGGATCCTATATGTTTCACCTATAAGTGCCACCTATAGCAAATTTCATAAGATCCTATATAGGTGCCTAATGGTACCTACATAATTCTACGTTTGTATCTAGGTGCTCCTGGAGGATTAACCCTTATGCGGGCGCGCCTTTCTATCACTTATTTTATAGCTCAATATCTCACCATAAACCTTTGTCATTTTTTAAAGAATCGTCAAAACAGGGGTTCAAACAATGGAAAACATTTATTTAAACTCTAACGATATATAAAATATATATACAATAAACAAACTAATGAAAGTTAGACGGTATACTAGCGCCCACGCGCCCGCTTGAAGGTTAAAAAAACGTCTGCGCAGCCGTAGGTGCCATAGAATACTACTGCGCATCTATAATCGTTGGCCCGTACGAAAACTAGCACCGTTCAGCGCATGACGAACACAAACACCGTTCGACATTTCTAGCGAAGTGCAGCACGGTTCAAAATTCCTTAGAAGAGTAGCACCACTCCTCGAGCACTCGCGAAGCTAAGTACTACTCGCAGGTGCTCGCGAAGATTAACACGACTCTCAAAACGCCAAAGAAAAGTAGAACCGTTCGTAGAAAGTTTATTCAGTTCTCACGAAGAAATCACGCCCGTAGAGCGCTGGCGAAAATTAAAACCACTCGCAAAGCACTGGTGAAGCGTAACACCACTCGCAAAAACCTGACGAAAAGCAGCACGACAAGTCAAGCGCTGATGAAAAGTAACATGACTCGCTGTAGCTTATAAAATGAATTGATTCAAATTCATGTAATAAAGTACTGTCAAAGTCTATTATCAATAACAAAAATTTCAAATAACAGTCCGTACGTTATTTAAAAACTTTGGAGGAGCATTTTATTTGAATAACAAAACATTAAAAGGTATTATTTGAACGTTTTGTTGCAGCAAAAGTAAATTTGATGTTAAATTTAGTCTCTGACATACATCTTAAAGATATATATATATATATATATTCCCGCACAATTTATATTACACTAATTTACAGATAAACAACTCATAAATCATTTTTAAAGATTTTAGATATCATTATAGAAGTATGTTTTGAACACTCAGGAATCGATTTGTGATGTTTTTAGAACAAGGATGTGTTTGCGCGTGCGCGCGTGTGCGTGGGTATATCTGTGTTACGTAAAAATACGGTATGATAGACTCGATGTATTTTAAACTTATAGGGCTTAATTTTTTCGTATTTGAGTACCAACGAAATTTATATGATTTTTATTTTGATTGGCTCTTATTTATGACTCAATTAAGGTTTTTTCTTTTTTCACCTCGTGTGACCGCGAAACATCACACGGGTAGAAAACCACCTTCTCGCACAGCATTTTGAAATGCACTATTCAGATGATACGTTAGGAGTGGCTTGCCTTTACATGGTTCTTCTTCAAGTGAAAGCTCCGATTTTCTCGTGATATTTAAAAAGGTATTTCGGAGCAACTTCAACTCAAAATAATTATTTTTGTACAACTTAAAGTTTACGCATTCAAAATTTTTTCTTTTGGTTCTTGTTCTTGTAAGGAGTGAAAATCTTATATGTAAATGTATGATAAAAATTCACTTTTTTCGTTTTATTACGAAATAATACTTTCTGACCGGCAGCAAGAGGTGGTTTTCTACCTCGCCTGAGCTCGGGTTGTCAGAAAAGGTACCAAAACTCCTGTCCCACCCTTTTACAACATTTAAAACCATCAAAAATGTTCTTTTACTCATTTTACCCTTTGAAAGTTATGCTAAGTTTCGCCAGCGCTATTTAAGTAATGCTACTCTTCGTCAGCGATGTATTAATTGTGCTAGGCTTCGTCATCACTCGCCGAGTGGTTTTACTTTTCGTTAGCGTTAAGCGAGTTGTGCTACGCTTTGTCACCGCTTGGCGAGTAGTGCTTCTTTTCGTCAGCCATCTGCAAGAACTGCTATTTTTCGCTAGGCTTTATGAGCGGTGCTAGTTTTCCTTAACCGGCTTGAGATGCGTTAGACTACGTAAATGTTTTTGAACGGTACAGCACGTGATGAATATAGGATTAGCGAAAAAGGGGTCGAAACTGTATGTGTTTTTTGCGGATCTCAAAGACGCAACCCTTGGGTGGATAGGTTTGGGTTGTAAGAGGCGATAGAAGAGAAGAGAGCAGGAAGAAGGGCCTGATCGTGAGGGTAAGCGAGGTATATGAAGAGACGAAAAATAGGATGAGAGGAGCTGACAGGATTTCAGATAGTTTCTGGATGGATAGGGAATTGAGACACGGGTTCCGCTTAGCCCAAGGCTTTTTGCGATTGTAACCGCGGATATGGAGAGCAAGCTAGAGGCCCGAGTGATAGGAGAATTTAGGATAGGAAAGTTAGGATATTGTAAGGAATACCCTTAATTATATGATTAGGAAAGAGACGGGAATAACGAATTTAGAGATTCCATCAGGTATTCGAGCGTGTAAGTATGAGAAAACTTGGAAGAGGGGGAAAGTAAGCTGGTTAGGGAGTGTTGGTAAGATAAGGACAACAGGGGAGGGGAGGGAAAAATAGTGGTTGAAGGAGAAAGTTACTTTAGAAGAAATTGGCTGCAGAGGGAGGAGAGAATAAGAGGTTCAAGTTTAATAGGAACTATGCGTGGATTATATCAAGGGAGGGGCGCAATATTTGTGTGAAAAAAGAGAGAAAGGAAGTCATGAGCTTATAGCAAAAATGAGAAGTGGTTGTATGGCGGGTTTTGATAGGATCTGGCTTCCTAAGGAGACCAATTGTTGTGCATTGTACGAGAAGTAGTATTCAAGGGTAAAACACTGGTTGCAGGATTGTAAGGGGGTAGAAAGGAGTGGGGCAAGCATAGAGGTATTGCATTAAAGAGGGTAAAAAGGGTCGGTTGCATGGGTGAAGGGAGTATTGTGTAAGATCGAGAAGAAGAGGAAAGCGGGAGAGGAATACAGAAGGACATTGGATTATTGTAAAGTTGTAAAATTCTTAGATTCTCGCAGCCTGCATTTTTTTGCTTTATAATTATTTAAATGTTGAGAGTTTCATCCGAGCCCCCAGAGGGAGAAGAGGTGTATTTAATCGCTCCGTTGCTGACTTACTTTACGGGTGTGTTTTACGGGTGTAATGTGTTCGGCAAACATTGAACTACTCACGAAATCCCATAATGAACTTCGGAAGAAAGTACAAGAGTCATGCGATTCTACGCGGAAAGTTAATCCGAATATCTCTTGGCTCACAGAAAAAGTGGCAATACTTGAGCATAGGTGCATCAACGCGGACAAAAAAGAAGGAGCCAATAACACCATAATCTTCAAAATAAGCGATACGGGAGAAATTAACAAGAATTTATGTGCGACTGTGTCGAAGGTTTACAAGAAAATAAACTTGTAAATACCTGATTTGACTGGGACTGATACTTACAGATTGGGAAAAATAGTCGGCAAGCGTCCCGTCATTGTAAAATTTATAGCACCAAGGTGGGTAAAAGTCGTATTCCCAAAAATTGAGTTTCGAAAACTAGACTTGACAGTAATAAATGATCAATCAAAACAAGAAAGAGAACAGAGGAAGGAGCTTCTCAATAATGTGGAGGCGTTTAGAAAAATGGGCAGGAATGTAACTTTACTAAGAAATAAATTAATGGAAGACGGCAGAGATTCAGAAAGAAGATTTGACTTCCCTTGTATAAAGTACCACAGATATGGATAAAAAACAGAGTGGATCGAAGGAAGAAGAGAGCGATACAAGAATCAATAATACAGTCAAATAGAAAAAAGGACATCCTTCTAAAAAAAATAATGTATGACAAGTTCAAGCTAATGGAAACCTGGAGATGTTTTAATATAAAAAGGACACGACACCCGTTCCTGCAAAAATAACTAGATCCCAACCAACTTCTAAATCATAGCAATGGAAAACCCAGACTGGGCTAAAGCAACGGGAAAGGTGGGTGCAGAAGGGTCCACTCCATCTCATCAAGCAAGTACAAGTAAGAATCATCCCAAAATTGTCTTCTGGAATATGCATGGATTCGCCAATATTGGTGATGTCGACGCGTTGTTCAAGGTTCAAAATATACTGTGCTTATATGAATCATGGATGTAATCGTCAAATTTAAACACGACAGCATTCAGTGGGGATGTACAATTTTTCCACGCAGCGGCTACTAGAGATTCAAGGCGGGGGAGAACCAAGGGTGGCTTGATCCAGGCACTATCTAGAAAAAATATTTAGCACAGTGTGGCATGTCAACCTCCGAATTCATTGTTTTGGAGGTAAAGTAAAATTCTTTTAACTTTATACAGTGTGTCATTCATCTTTCGCCGTAAGGTGATTTATGAACGTTTTTGAACAATTTTCGACCGAAATTAAGCTTGTTGTTTAGTGTTTGAGATTTTGCCATTTTTGTTGGAGGTGATTTTAACTGAAGGGTTGTTAATTTAAATAAACTAGATAAAAACATTGTATCAAGCAATAACATGCTTTTAGAAAATAGACTATCTTTAGATAGAAAAGTAAATCACAGGGGTAAATTCTTAACCGACTTTATTATATTCGACACTTCAAAAATAGATAATTACAAAAATTGTATGAGATCGTTAATTGCATTAGTGGGTGTTGAGGGAGGGACTGTTGATCTTTTTAATGAAGCACTAGTTTCAACAGTTTGGAAAGTCGCACAAAACCTTGAAATGATGAAAGGAAAAGTTGAGAAAAAGGGTATTATAGGTAGAAATGAACCTTGCTTTTACAAAGATTGACATGATGCAAAGCTCAAATTATCCTTAGCTTATCAGAATTATAGGGACTCAAGATCTGATCTAAACGAACAAGGCCAATAAAACTGTGCGTAAAACATATAAAAATGTATAACTATAAAGAAAAAATTGTACGAGGGCGGCTTACTTAACGGGATGGATTGCTTAACGGAAATTTAAGGGGTAAAAATCCTAGGCTTGTCGATCACGAGCAATTGTGCACCCGATTCTTGATGGCTGTATAACGTCCGAGGAAATTTATAAAAGTTTGGAAAAATGCAAAGGCAATAAGTCTGGAGGCGTCGATAATTTTGGCTACAGTTTTTATAAAAAGTTACTAGAAACCTGGATTGTTTATCTTGAAGATTTGTTTGATACAATTTTAGAGAAGGAAACAGTTCCGAATGCGTGTGGAAAATTGTCAACCTGCATGTTGCATCGGGAAAGAGACCCCGAAATCCCGGAAAATTATAGGCCTATCACTTTGATTAATTGTATAGACAACGTTTTTACTGAAATTTTAGCTGCAAAACTAATCAAATAGGAAAAAGAAAATAACGCGTTTCCTGAATTCCAATCGGGGTTCAGAAGGGGGAGGAGCAGTTTAGACAACTTATTCACTCTCAATTCTGTTACACCATTGCATCTTAGATCCCCATGGGAAGTCGTTTATGCGGCATTCATAGACTTCAACAGTGCCTTCCCCTCTGTGTCTCATGATTTGTTGTTGAAAAAACGTTTCTCGTTATGTATTAGGACAAAACTTATTAACATTAAAGAATTTTCACGAAAATGCATTTGCATTTTTCAAGTTTGAAGGTGGAAGAACCGAGTACATAAAGATGTCACAAGGTGTTCTACAAGGAGAGGTCGTCAGTCCTCCCACCTCACTTTATTTATAAGAGACTTTGAACCATTTTTAAAAGATCAAGGGTGTAGTGGTCTCACTATCAACAGCATAATGGAAGTTCTATTGATAGATTACGCTCCCGATATTGTTTTACTATCAGACATTCGGTTGTAATTAGCAAGAAAATTGGAAGCGTTAAGACTTTAGTGTGAAAAAATTCCCTATTGGTCAATGCGAATAAGACATTTAGGAAAGAAAGAAACTCAGTAAAAAGATTTACTGCTTTTAAATTTAGCGACAATAAACTAGTCACAAATCAGTACCCATACTTAGGAATTAATTTTAATTACTCTTGCTCATTCAAGAAAGCTGCGAAACACGTGTGTCAAATTCTATGAGAGCCTTATTTCCAGTACGCTTTTGTATGGTTTTTAGGTTTGGGGTCAAGTTTGTCTGGATAATGTAGAAAAAGTGCACTTAACGTAGTTTAAAAGTCCTATAAGGCACTGAATTGAATTATAAAAATTTCTAGGATGAATGATACTCGGTACCGAAAGCAGAGCTTGTTCAGACTTATGACAATGACACGAACAGGCCCTAAAGTTGCGGAGAATAATGGGTTCGGCGATCTAAAGCATTACTTCTTAGAGAATAATTTGCGTGAGTTGTGGGCAGTCGGCTCCTTGGAGGAGTTGGGGACTAATGTGGAAATGGCAATATACTTTAAAAGAATTTTTACAAAAGTAAGACTTTTGAGCAGGCATACTAAAAACATAGTAGTGAATTCAGACGCCCTTGAACTCCCGAACCTGGAGCATTTTAGGTTATGCTGTAACTTGAAGAGGACAATTTTTACCACTTTCTAGTTAGTTGTCAAGGATACGAGAAAATTAAGGAAAAATATTTTACCGATCTGTCAAACTGCGTTGACCATGCGAAATTCTGGATTAACATATTGTCTTCCGAGAAAGTCTAGGTAATTACAAAATTTGTGAGAATGCTTGTGGAAATGTTGAATGAAAGAACGACCAGATAATTGTTGATATGTAGTTAAAAACGCGGAGCATACATAATGTTTCATATGGTATTGAAAAATGTATGTCGATATTGTATAGACGTTTTATGTAATAGACTGTATAGTTTTCATAAACAAATGATTTATTAATTATTTAAATATTTATATATTCGATTTTGGTAAATTTTTCGTCAATTACGCCATAACGCACATCCCCGGACTTTTTTTAGGGATAATAACAAAACAAAAATGTATTGTGCTAAATAAAAACTTTATTCGTGTGCGCTATTTTGAGGTTAGGATCTTTTTTCAGCTCTTTGTCATTCCAATAATGTAGGTATGTCGTACCGATTCTGTCGGTAGCATTCAAGAATAATTATGGGAGAGAATTGTAAGACATAACCTCGAAATACACACACACGTCAAAATTAGCAAACTTAAATAATTTTTTTAATTAACCCACAAAAAAAGAGTCCGGGGATTTCGTTACCATGATTGCTATCATGTCCCAAATTTTTAAGACAAAATCTTTATTATTGTAGAGGAAAACCCGAGGGGATCTAACACTAATAGAATCGATACTAATTCCTAAGCGCCACACAAATTAATCAAATTTAGCAAAATTAAATTTGTATGAATAAACCCACGAAAAAAGTTCTGAGTATCACATGCCCTTAAAGTATTCTTAAATCTTTCTCTATAAATTTGAATGAGTTTAAGGGGGACACACTCTTTAGAGGCTTCAATAAATTAATTTTTTATCGATGTACCTGAAGTTCCAAACGTTCAAATGAACGAAATATTTTTCTCCATTTCTATTATACCCCTTAATATTGTTCCAAATGCAAATAAAAATATTCATTGTAATTATGTTTCAACAATAAATTATTTTCAATATAAATTAACAAACATTTGAGCATTTTTTCTGATTTACAAAATCATCAGTAAAAAAATTCGTTCATTTGAACGTTCCGAACTTTTTTATTGCCGAAATTTATAGTTTGAAACCTTTAAAATACGATGCAGTTATTGCTTGGAGTCATGATCCTTTGAAATCTTATGAAATCTCGGCAAATCTTCGAAATATCATTAAGATCTCCTGTCATCCTTCAAAATTTGTAAAAATACTGCGGTATCAAATCGCCCTTAATTCCTTAAAACTTTTTAAAATCAGTCGAAAACCTTCGGCATCTTTTCAACCCCTTGAAATCTTTCAAAATAATTTGACATCTGTGATAACTCTCGTAATCCTTTGGAATAGCTTAGAATACCCTAAAACTTTTGTAATCTTTTCAATTCTCAAAAATTGCAATTCTTTAAAAAGAACTTTGTGGTCCTTTAAAATACCTTAAGGGCATGTTTCTACTTAGAAAATTATCGATTTTACCAGTGGTAAGTTCCCCGGGCTTTTTTCCTACAATAATAAAGATTCTGTTTTAAAAATTAGGGACATCATAGCGAACATGCGCTAACAGACGTATCCGTACTTTTTTTTGGTTAAATAAAAAAAATTATTTTGCTTTTGATGTGTGTACGTATTTTGAGGTTATGTGTGTTAAAATTTTCTGCCATAATAGACCTTTTCATTTCAATTACTTTTGAGTAGGCATGCGCGAAAAATACTTGTACATTTGCTCAACTGTCAGTCCCCTTTGACGAATCTATAGTGTTATTGTGATAAAACAATTCTTTTTTAATTTATTCGAGAGGAACCTGTGTCAAAAAATGAACTAAAATGAGTTAATCCGATGTTCAAAGAAATATTATTTTTTTTTTAAAAATTAGTCGGGGCTCATAATAGATGCTGCTACGGTCTTTGTAGAAGTGACAGCCATATGAATGCATCCCACGAAAAGTGTCATTTTTATTTTATAAACTTTCCAAAGCCATGTCTGAAGTTTAGAAAAGGAGACATGGATAACAGAAGCGCAGTATTACACGTGAGAAACTGTGACCAATGTAAGAAATCCGATAAATGGGTAAACGCCAGACGGTTGCGCCACCGGGCCACGTCGCCGCCGCCGCCGGCCACCTTGCTTCAAAACCGCGCGGTCGCTGATTAGAATTCAGCGCCGTCGGCGCGGCGGCTTATCGGTACGCCGACGTACTCTTAAGTATATTTACATTGTAACAGATTTCTTCCCGCCGGGTGATCCGGTAGCTTTTGATTGGTTGCGAACATTCCGGTTACCAATTACGAGATACAATAAACGGATTTAAAAAATATTTTATGATAAAAATTGATCTTTTGTACCTACATAGTTTTATATTTTCCAATCTGCATATCAGAAAAAATACTAAAGAAGACCGTCAAGTCACCCCGCCGCCGCCTTCTTCTTTTTTCCCTTTATCAATTCCTTCCGAAACTACAGCCATCTTTTTAATTGAGTACAATTGTGTCCTACACTTAATTCTGCAATTTACTCAGCACCTGGCCCATCTTTGGCATCCAAATTAACTTTCAAAAATTGCACATTTGCATGGACATAGGAAACAAGGGACTAGACATGCCATTGCGGGGGTGATGCAATGAGGGGGGAGGTCCGCCACCTTTTGATGTCCCGTGACAAACATGGCAACGTCCACATGTTTATATTTTCATTGACAGTTTGTCGGCAAAAATACTCGTGCGTATAATCAAATGGCACATCGTAAGATGGCGGCTCTCCCCCCTCTCGTGGATTCAACCCCGCTCGCCCAAGTTTGGATGGCATGTCTAGTCCCGTGTTTCCTATGTCCACCGAATTTAGTTTTTAAACATTTTCATTTTTTTGGAAAAAAACTGAGGGAACTAAAACCGATTTACTACACGACGAAGTATGAAATGCACTTAAAATACCTTGAAATCTATTCAAATACATTCAAATCACTGAAAGTCTTCCAAATCTTTTGAAATTCCTTGAAATCTCGTTCACGGGGAAAATAATTGAAATATGTTTATATATTTTTGGCATATTGATTAAAAAATATGAAATCTTACGTACGGGGTCACACAGAATATACGTAATAACTGAGGGGGAGGGAGTTTGTCAAAGAAAAATTCCCCGTAGTCAAAATAATGGGAATACTTAAAGCCGGAGGGGGAAGTCAAAAGTTCCTGAAAAATGTACCACATATTTTGTGAATGACCCCTAAAAATAATGGGGGAGGTCATAAAAATCTTACAAATCCTCACAATAGGGTGTCTAAGATGTCAAAAATCATTCTAACGTAATTAATGGACGTCGCGTAAGAAATTTTAAGGTCACTTTTGAAAGCCCGCCCTTCCTCCAAAGTAAGCAAGATTAAGGGTTTTCCTATACCACTAATGCTTTTACAATAATAATTACTCCATATATTATATTAAGCAGAGCTTTTAAATAACGTACGCACTACACAGAGCCTTTTTTTAAACTAGTAGCGTAGAGGGAAGATAGGTAAAGCGGCGACAATGCCAACCAAGCTTAAAAGATTGGCGCAGAGACACGGCGCTAGTTATGTCGTGAACTAGTACGGCGGAAACAGAACTTCACCAATAGGAAGTATGGACCATGAATGTGTATGATGTATGTGATTCAAAAGAGAGGTCGTAAAGGGAAGATAGGGGAGGATATGCGTGAAAAGTAAAAGAAACTGTTACATGCCAGTTTTTCACCGTAACCGAGAACTGCTTCTAAATCTCGTTAATTTTCAATATATACCAAATATGAATTACATTCAAAATTAATTTTAAAATGCAAAGAATAATACAGTGAAACCTCTACTTACGGACACCTCTCCAGAGCGGACACCTCTGTTGACGGGCACTTAACGTGATTCCCCGACCCAAGGTATAGGAAATCCCATGCTAAGCTACCCCTTCCTAACGGATACTCTCTACAACGAACACGGACCCTTTTTTTGACCCCCGAGATATGAATTTATCTCTACTAGATGGACATTTTCAATACAACCTGACTCATTAGCTTGATGGTAGATAGGGGTAGGGATAAATGTAACTGTTTCGTTACTGACAGCTCAAGCACTTAGGACCTCTCTAGCTTTGACTGCCAAAATTTAAATTTAAATTTACGAGACGGACAGTTTCAATACAACCTGACTCATTAGCTTCATGTCAGACAAAGGGGTAGGCATAAATGTAATTGTTTCGTTACTAGACCTCTCAACTAAGTATTTATTTTGATTTTTCATTCACTTTATTAATTTTAAACTTATTTTTTTTTCATACATTTTCATTTTTTTATTATTATCATTTCATTTATTTTACTTTTATATATATTTATTTAACCATTCAATACACTTACGAATTTATCAATCATTATTAGTAATTTTTTACTAAATTAATTATAAATAATTAGTCAATAATATTATTATGTATACATAATATGTACATACATATGAACATATTACTGTTTAGCAATTCACTTTCTGGAGTGGAAACCTCTCTTGGGCGGACACCTCTCCTTAGCGGACAGAAAGTCATTCACCGTGAGCGTCCGTTATGGAGAGGTTTCACTGTATATTAATTATCTCAAGTAGAAAAAATAAATGAATAAGAATCATTTAAAATTTCTCTGCGGTCACATTTTTTACATATTTAATCCTGAGTCAGCAACCTGCCTCTTTTCTAGATCATTCAACTTTTTAAATTGGAAGAATAGAGTAATGAAAAAAGTAGATATACAATTTTGAAGGGACATATATTAATTAAAAACAACAAGTTGAAACTTCTTGGTTCTAAAAAACTTATCTGAAATGCAAGTCTTTCTCAACTAAAGAAACGTAGATAAAACTTCTTCATGATTAGGAGCCAAGTTTTCAAATTGAAAAAATTGCTTAATATAATTTCAAAAAAATAAACTCTTAATACTTTTACAGTGATATTTTTAAATCTAATTTTACTTTATAATTACTGCAATATCTTCCACTTTGCACATTCAGTGAATTGTGCAAATTAGGTTGTACTCGGCCATATTTCAAAAATGGGCACGAAACATATGATACCAAAAAAAAAAAGAGATCTCCAGTTTTTACAGAGAATGTTTGATAATATTTCAAACAGTTTTGTATAATAATTCTGAGTAAAACTTGTGAAGATTTTGAGATAATATATCACTAATAGCATAATACTTTCTTTTATGCAGCAAAGAATACTTATTTACAAATTGACAACATATGAATATTAGCGGTGCTTAAACAAATGTAAGTCCAAATCTCAACGTGCATTTTTGATGCTTTTGTTCCTCATGGGTTTAAAATGAACCACGTGGAAGGAGAAATAAACCTGACTGTTTTTACAAATTAATTTTTCTTGAAAACTGCAGATCATAAAGCAAACTTATATACAGAAAATAAAAGACTCAGCTCATTAAAATGATTGTGTGTTGCGATAAATTTTTATAATTATGTATACTCAGGAAGATATGCGAAGAAAATTGTTATAATATAAACTGTCAAAAACACAAGTTCTCTAACAAACAGTTGGATTTTCAACTAAGACCAATTAAAAAAAAAATTGGTATATTTTTAACGAAGGGTAAACTTTTCAAATAAAATAATGAATTATTAACAAAAAAGGTGAATTTGTAACCAAAAGGATTCATTTTTCTCCAAAAAAGACGAAATTTTTACTAAAATTATGAATATTCAAAACAAAAAACAAAAAATTTTTTAACTAAGTATTTTTATTTTGAACTAAATAATTTAGTTTTTCTAAACAAAAAGATGAATTATCAACGAAAAATGTATTAGTTGATATTGCAACCAAAAAAGATTTTAATTTAATTTAATGAGATTCGTTTTCTACCAAAAAATACGAATTTTCAACTAAAGTGATGAATCCTCAACAAAAAAATTAATTTTAACAAAATTTCTGAAAAATCTCAGCGACTTTGAACTATAAAAGATACAACTAAAAAAAAGGTTAAAATGATAACAAAAATTTTAAAGGAGCGTATCTTTTAAATTGAATAGTTCTTTTCGGAATAATTCGACGATAAATTTGATTATAGTGCGTTTTTATGTTTTCAATGTATGCTGAAGTAAATGGACTGTATAGTTTCAATAAATATATAATATAATAAATATATTTTTTTAAATTTATTATCTCCAGTTCCTGCAATAACATTAATATTAATAATACGAATAATTATAATTAGAGGATAATCTTTAAATTCAATATATTCTATATTAGGAGCCATTCGTTCAATTCCTCAAACTATTTCTTATGGCGTTAGATTAACATTAATTATTTAAAAAAATTTATTATTTATTGAAAGTTTTAATTTAATAAATTTAATTATCAATATTATATAAATTTCAGAATACATATATGTATAAAGGGTGTTACAAAAGTCCCGGGTCGACTGAATCTTTCCTTGGGTAAGATACTTTTCAGGGAGGTCAAGGTATTCTTGAAGTAACTTTCAATGAGGAATTCAAAATATATAGTATACATTAGAGTAGACCAAAAAACCGACTGTTACAATTTCCATGGGCGACTGGAAATTCATATGTGACGTGCGCCGAAGAAAGGGGGCTTACTCTGAAAAATGAGATTTTTCAGGGCGAGCGGTTGAAGTCGACCCGATAGACCGGACTTTTAGGAGAGAGGGAAGACTCACGAACTCTTCCCTCTCTACGTAACACTGCATTCTCACGGAAGGAGATAGGTCGTAGACGCGGCTCACGGACGAAGGATAGATGAGACGCGTACAAGGTATAGTGAATGGTGGGAGATGTTTCACGGAATCTCGAACCCTCAAGCCAAAGCCCTATTACTCGGGTACCTAAAAACTCAATTATTACCAATAATAACGCTTGTATTTTTTTCCGATGGTTTAATTAAAAAGAGCAGGTCAAAAACTATCGAAATGTGTAAAAACTTTGATTTCGATTTTTTTAGAGTAAGCCCCCTTTCTTCGGCGCACGTCACATATAACCTAGGTAAAATAAGTATATAACTATTTTTTTCTTGTAGAATCATTTTTTAGCCCGGTAAAATGTGTTTAAAGTTATTGACAAAGTAACGTGAAAGTAATAAAACTGTAAGTCCACTGTAAGGATTCACCTACCTGGCCTCTGGCCACTAATCCACTCTTAATTCCTGTTATTATTACGCTTTTCTACTTTGACGCCTACACCCTAAAAATTCATTACAGTGAAACTCTTCAATAGCCCTCCCTTCTATAGCCCTTCCGAAAATTGACGCCGCACCGCATGTAGGTGTAACAGGTGCTGCGTGGTGTGCGCGGAATCTGCGACTGTCATTCAGGCAAGCAGTCAGGCGTGAACAAAGAAAAGCGGAGCAGGCTACAATGAGTTAGTTATCAGCCCCGATATCGGCGCTACAAATGAGTTTCACCGCACTTAAGAGCTAAGGTCTTATTGTTCTGCCACTACCGTTAGGGTCAGTTTGTATTTCGAGTCACCAAAAAAATTCAACTCCGCGCGGGTTATTGCACTCGCCATGAAGGCTTAAGCTGTTAACTTACGGGCGAACTTAAAGTAAAGTTATCAGTTTTACCCTCAATTTTTAAATCACTATTTATGGTAAATATTTGACCATTTTCCTTGTTCTTTTCCAGATTCATTTTAAGAAGTTTAAAGTACACTCTGTACAAATTTCACTTTACACCAATTTACGCAAATCGTGGAATAAGTCTATAAATATTGCAATCGTCACATGTAATGAAATTTATGCAATATTGATAATTAAATTTATTAAATTAAAATTTTCAATAAGTTATAAATTTACAAAGATAATTAATATTAATCTAACTTCATATGAAATATTTATCCATTTTGAATTTTTAAAACCTAACTGCATATTCGTAATCGCCATTCACTGTGCGATGTGGTACGCCTGGCACCACAGAGGTATATTTCCATAATGTTGGATACAAAGAAATTTACAGAGATCTAAATACTCGGTAAAGTTGGCCGGATTCCGGGTGCTGCCTTGAGAATAATAATAGGTGTGGCACAGTAGGTTTTACAGATTTAGCGATAAGGGGGGGGGGGGGATGCTCAGTATCCACATTAATAACAATCAAAAATGGAAAAAATATCCAAATATAGAATTTAATTGATACGCTCTGTTTCCGGAACTCATTCTTGAGATAGTTTTCTTCAGAGCAGTCGATTTGTCATATATTTATGAAATCGCAAACATGACTCCCAAACGGACTTTAACTTGAATTTTTTGTGCTTATTTTGGAGTCATTTTACTACTGCACCATTATTATAAACTTAATGTTTTTTATTTAAAGTCATATTGATCAATTCGAAACTTCAAGCTTTAAAGATTAAACAATTTTGAATTTTTGATGCATAAAATTATACAATATGAAATTAGAAATTCGTAATGTCGGTACGCATAGTTCTGTTTTTCAGGTTCCACCATCATGTATAATATTTTAAATTCAATAGTTTCAAAATATTCAAGATTTTGAGTCTAAGGCTTTGGTTTCGAAAACCAGATAATTTAAATTTTGAGGATGTCAATACATGTCCAGGATATGAAAATATTTGATTAAATGAAATTAATTTTACCCTCAGCAAAGGCATGTTTTTCAAATTGTTAAATAGTGGTGGAACTAAAATTCCTAAAATTGAGTGGGCTGAATAAAACATTTATTAATATAAATATACATATCTTAAGGTATTATAGGGACGAAAAATCAGGTTTCGGAAGAAATATCTAATCGTACTTTATAAAATTTCAATATTATTGCTGATGATCTCGTTTAAACAAGAAAAAATTATTTTCCTTGAAAAAAGGAGAAAAACAAACAATTGCAAAAAAATATTGACGAATAACATTGTTTTAAAATAAATAATTATATAATTCATAAATGTGATATAATTAATAATTAATATATAATTAATCAAAATTAATCAATTATTATCAAATATACTGTAAAGGGTTTCGCAGACAAAATTTTGACCACCGGCGGTGATTTTTATATTTTTCATCGTGAACACACTTTCAATCCTTTTCACCTGAGTCAATTGTAGAATTTTCTTCGCATGCGTCTTCTTCTTTGCTGCTCGTCAAATCTGTTTCTTCCATGGCTGGCTATAACAATCTCAGATGGCTAACGTAAGCAATTAAAGAATAAGGTCGTCCGGATTTGTCCTTTAGCAGGCCTGCTACCTTGTATGTATCGTTAGAAAGGACTTGATAAACCATCAACGGCTCTCTCCTTTTTTTTACAGAATTTTGTCGAAGTCCCCCCCCTGAAAAACGCTTTTTTTAAAGAAGACAACGACCCCCCCCCCATTTCATTCAAAATCCAAAAAAATAAATTCCCCAAATTTTTTATATTTTATTTTAACAGGTGCCGGTTTTCACTTGAAGTTTGCCACGTAAAATGTATGGGGAAAATCACTTTTTTGAGTTTTTAGAATAATTTTTTAGGATTTGAAAAATGTGACACGAAAGTATAGGGGCTTTTAGAGAATTATCCAATGAAGAATTTCGAATATTAGACAATTGGGTTTGACACCTCTAACAGACCCCCACGAGTACCTGAAAACTATCCTTAAAACAAAAAATGAAAATTCTTCATGAAATTGGCATATTGAGCACTTTATTCTGGTCATTATCATTGTTTATTAATTTTTAATTATTTAAAAAAATAGAATTTGTTTAAATTTTTTTCACAAAAATTTGTTTTTTCCCTTAAAATTATAAAAATTAGTCTAGTGGAATATTGAATAACATTGTTTAATTCGTTTTTAGTTGTTTAAACAAATGGAATTTGTTTAAATTCGATTTTTTTTCCTGAAAACTATTACTATTGGTCTAGTGGAATGTTTATTAACATTAGTTCATTAATTTTAGATTATTTAAACAAATGGAATTTGAGTAAATAATTTCTTTTCGGATTTTTTTAAAATAAAAATTATTCCTTTGGGTCTAGTGGAATATTTATCAACATTTGTTTATGTTGAAAGAAAGCAGTGAAGTGGACTAAATAAACGCACAAACACTTAGAATAAGCTTAATATACCGAAGCTTTATTTATACAAAAGAAACGACTTTATACGAATGTAAGTATGAACTCTCTTCACTGGGTCTATCGTAGCACTGACCGGTGTAGAGACGATAGCCTCACTCGTCACAGGCGCTGGCGTCGAGCATGCGCATAAGCTACAGGGACTTACGAAGAGTCCGACGTTGAGCGAAAGTGCTGCCACACTTTAACTATAACAGTTTATTAATTTTTAATTATGTAAACAAATTCCATTTGTTTAAAAAGTTTGTTTACAAATCCGCAGAACTGGCATTTTGTTATCGTTAATTACATAATTTAAAACGATCCAATTCATGAAGAATTTACATTTTTTGATTTAAGGGAAGTTTTCAAGTACTCGTGGGGGTGTGTTAGGGGTGTCAAACCCATGTCTGATACATGAAATTCTTCGTTAGATAATTCTCTACAGGCCCCCATATTTTCCCGTCACATTTTTTCCAATTGTACAAAATGATTCTAAAAACAAAAAAAGTGATTTTTCCCCATTCATTTTACATTGAAAACTTCAAGTCAAAACTGGCACCTATAAAAATGAGATTTTTTTTTTAATTATGGAATTTTTTTTCGGTTTTGAAATAAAATGGGGGCATCGTTGCCCTCTACCAGGCAAAAAATTGTGCCATGCATTTCTGGACCACTGTAGTGAGTAATATATCTATATTCACTTAAGGGAGGATGCCATCTCACCATCTGTGCATTATTTGTAGTACGCATTTGAAAATCTTCAAAGGTATGTTATTCGGAAATACCGCAATCGGCTCACTCCCAACACAACTGCCAAAAAGTCTAACACACTCGAGTGAAAATTCCTTGAATTCACGAATTATTTCGGCAATTTCTTCAAATTATACTTTTAAATATACAATCACGAAATTCATTAATGTTACGCTTAATGTCATCCGGATGTTCTTCTCCGACATATACTTGCTTTCGAATGATGTGACATCTATCCCCTGGTTCTTCTTTGCTCGACATTAACAAGACTTCTTGTCCTTTTAACACATTATTTTTCTCACTCATAATGGCGGATTCGTCGCATAAAAACAAAATCTGTAAAAACAAATGACTGAGAATCGTTCACCACATTAAAAAATTTGATCATGCGGCAAGAAAACTCCCCGTTTTATCCTTAGATTCTAATTTATTTTTTGTAAGGTGATCCAATTGCATTCCAAAAAAAACGATCACTTCTCAAACCCAACAACTGATCATCGAGCTTAATATAAACAACTTGTGGTACTAGTTTTACATTTCCAATCTCAATGTCATCCACGGCCACGTTTGCGGTGATCCAACTTGAAGATGTCATCTGGAACTCCTGAGTACCCCACATTTTATAACTGTTGAACATTTCTCAATTTTGTAAACGCTGGTCAAAAGCTTAAGCCTCCTTTATTGTGCAATCTGAGCTTCCGAAATCTACAAAAGTCACGTGTTGATTAATGTTGACATTTATGCCCTTCAAAAACTTTTCTCCATAATTGGTTGTATTTGTTGACACTTTCTTGATTTCACTATTTCCTGGCTTTTTCTGCTTTGGTGAATGTCGTTGTGTACGACCGACTTCTTTACACAATAAAAACTTCAACTCTGTTTAATGTTTATGTTTATAATTATTTAATTTTGCCAGATCAGGAATAAGACAGAAGAATTCTTAGAAATAATGAATAGTTCAAGTTTTATTTCAAGTATAGAATACTTGGCAGACTAAGACCATTTTTAAGAACCACACAGACCACTCACTCTTTTATATAGACATTTTTTTAAGATGTAATGCCTTTATTGAGTTAATCACTTTACTGATACGAAAAGATCGGACTACGATCTGTCGCGATTCACTGCTGCTTGCACACTGGTTTTCTCAAGCGACAAGGCATTTGATGTACTCAAACTGAGAAATCACGTAACTTCAAACATTCACTTAAATAATAAGGAAACCGAAAATAGCGTTGAAATAGGCGATGTCGATAAATTGAATAATTTTCAATCGCAGAAAATCTCATAAAGACGAAACATTAAAACTTTAAACAAACTCGCTTTTCGTTTCCGTGCTGTCGCCGGAAAATGTGCTTTTTGATTAAATCGTGGAGTAACTCGTCTTCATTTTTTCGTTTCATCATACTCACAGCCGCACACAACTCTTGCGATCAAAGACCAATCAAAATTTGATTATTCATGTCTCCAAACGATAAATTAACACTTTTACTTTATTTGACATTCTTTATCAGCGCACCGGTAAACTTTCCACACTCACAAAGGTTTCGCAAAAAGCAGTATCGGACATCACTCGTGAGCTTAGCTCTTTCTTCTGATCTCTAGAGCAATGCTATGCACCTTCTGTTAAATGGGATCATGTAGTTTCCAAAGTAAGGCTCTCCAACCAATTGTGAAGTATTATTATACCAGACTTGGATATTTTTACTTTAGTCTAGCAAATTATGATAAGATGGCCTTGCTTCCTCTATCCTCGCCAAGTCCTCTAACACCTCATCGAACTTTGTTCATTGAGCAATAATTGTCCCAAGTATTACTACTACAACTCGCTGCCTACTTGACTTCCATTTCGACTTTCTCTTCCGTCTTCCGTCAAATTACCATGATATTTCGATGTCCCACAACTATGTCCGTCACCAGTGCTACGTATTTGATTTGCATCGATTCGGTTATGTAATTTTCTGTTTAGAACATTTATTTGGTTCAATTAGGAAATCATTCAACTGTAATCTATTCGGATTGTCATGTCCACTTTGAACTTGTTTCACTTCAGATGTTCCATTAGTGTGATCTATTCAAATTTCTTAATTCATTTGGAATTGGTCTCAGCTTGGATTTCCAATCTCAATATTTCAAATCGCGAACTCTGTCCGTACATGAATTCGATTTGGACATTATCAACTGTTATCTATTCGAATTGCCGAGTTTATTTTGAACTGATTTCATTTCAGATATCCAAATACAACTTTTCATGACGCGCACCAAGTCCCTACAACAAATTAGTTCAATTTGGACATTACCTCAGTGTAATGTATTCGCAGGAATTTCCGCAACCAATCAGAAGCCACCGGATCACCCGGTGGAAAAATTGGATAACACATCAATATACTAGGCAGTCTGATAAGTCCCTGAAAAATGAAACACGGAGACGTTTTTTTGGTACTCGATCGGAAGGTCTCCAAAATACGCCTCAGTTTCAGCTATGAGCTCCTCATTTGAGTAAAAACGCTTACCGGTGAGCCATCTCTTCAGGTTAGGGGA
>NC_046663.1:130263595-130271830 GCF_010883055.1 Belonocnema kinseyi
TCAGTGCTGTAACTTGTAAATGCGTAAACATAAATGGCTGAAGTTTTGACAGGCGTCATTTGAAGGATCAAGCTCGACGAAAATGGTTTACATTAGTGAATATTAATGCCATCTCTTAGAATTTTCAGGTACTTATCAGAGTGCCTAGTACCTTGGATGGTAGGTATTCATGAGTCCATTATCTCAGTTTGCCACAAATGGCCAAAAGTAACTCAAATTAAACTATTACTGGTTTTCACAATCACTACCTGTTTAGAACAGATTAAATTATCGTCTGTTTTCGCGACTACTGGATATGGCTGCCCTGATAAAAATTATTAATAAAGGTTTTTTAAAACACAATATGAGAGAATATTAGTTGTTTAATTTTGTCTCGAAAAAAAGAAATATCCTTCTTTTAGTATGTACTTTAAAAAAATGTTATCGAATAACATTGTTTTAAAATAAATATTTATATAATTAATAAATGTGATATAAGTAATAAATATAACAGAATTAATAAATAATAATAAATTATTATCAAAAATATACGGTAAAGGGTTTCGCCCACAAACTTTTGACCGCCGGCGGTGATTTGAATATTTTTCATCGGTAGCGTGCATATAGTAACGGTAGTTTTTAGGGGTCCGGTGGAAAATTCTTACCTAATCTATAGTTAGTGGGATACAAAAAGAAAACTATGTACGTTTTTATATTTACAAATATCGAAAGTGCAACTTTTCATTTGTAACATTTTAGTGTGAATACCGCAAGATTCTTTTTTATGTGTGCCGTCGAACACTATCACCTACTCTATAATTCCTGGGGTAAAAAGAGAAGATTTTTGTAGATTTTATATTTTAAAATATCAACAATCACAATCATAATTTTTGTCATTCTATGTGTTCTCATAGTAAGGATGGTTTTTAGGGATCCTGTCGAAAATTCTCGTCAACTCTATAATTCGCGGAATAAAAGAATAAGATTTTTGACGTTCTTAAATCGTAAAATATCCACAATAAACTGGTCATTTTTAACATTCTAGGTGTGCATACCGTACATGTAGTTTTTAGGGGTCCTGCCGAACATTTTCACTTACTCTGTAATATTATTAGAATAACCGATATTTCAGTCTTTAGGGCGTTGAAACTAGGAACAAGCGTTTCTCCTTTAAGATTCTTCACAAGCATTTCACCGTTCACAAAAAACCCTCTTTCTAAGGCAGCATTTTCATGAGAGAGTGTGAAGAAAAGCTTTATTAATTTACTAAGGTTTCCTGTCTCTATTTCTGGTCGCCTGGATAAAGTTTCTATTCAAAAGTCGTCTAGTCTTGCATCGTTGCGAGAGAACAGTTTCATTTGCTCGAGTACGTAAGGATCTGCCAACAACGTTTTGTATTTCAGATCGGCATTCTGAAGAACATTAGCCGACAGAAGATTCGCCTTCAAAAGAACTTCTAAGGCTACGCGCTACTGATTTTCTGCTGATTTTACAGAAAAATATATTTTTGCCGGATTTAGACAAGACAGAGTTTTTGTGCAGGATTACTTTAAAGGAGACTTTTCTAGTGAATTTTACACAAGATACTGAAGGTAGTTCCTGCACTCTTGCTTCAACTGAAAAGTTTCTCTAAGGCTCGCGCCTTTGCATTTTCCCAAGGAGTCACGAGTGGCATAACCAAGATCAATGTTTTTGCATACATCAGATTAAAATATAATTTGTCCAACTTTTTCATAACATCATTGCGGTTTAACGGCGTTTTTGCCATTGTGTCTTCATTGACAAAACGTGTCATGAAATTATCTACTAAGAGCGTCAGACTATCGTATAAAATGGTGCTAATGGAGCATCGAACTAATATTCAGTTTGAAATGGTTCTAAATCCTCAGTTAGTGATTGAAAAAAGGCAAGCTTCGCTAGCAAAAGGTTATCTTTTGACACTTCAGCAACGATGTTAAAGCTATTACAGGTCGGTGCTCCATTCGTGGCTTGAACGTGTTCCACGTATTTTTTTTTAATTTGGTAGAACTTTGATCATTCTTCGTGAAACTTTTGAGTTTTCAATTCGACAAACCTGGCAAAACTCCAGTGGAGATTCCTTCAATACCGTAAATTCAGTAAAATTCCCAAGACGCGCAGATGTTTCTATAAATAAGTTGTATCCTGCTGTTAAAAATTAAAATAAACCCCAATTCCGCTCTTGTAATGTCTGTCTTCAAAGATCCATGAACCACGTGAAGGCCACATGAGCATAATTCCAGCAGTTGGGGTGAATCAAGATTGGGTCGTAGCTCCGAGTTGAACAGACGCATAAGCTTGCAATTGACGTTAGGACCGTCTATCAACACCTGCAAGATTCTCTGGGTATTGATTACATTTAGTGCCGTTTTAAATCCTTCGAGGAGATCAATCACTGACGTATGGTGAAGAAAAACTGATGTAAAGTACCGAGCACCGACTTGATTTTTATCATTATCCCATAAACGAACATTCAAATCCATTTTACTTTGTTGTGCTATTTTATTCAAAGCCTCGCCGAAACCAATAGAAATCTGTTCGAGATTAACTTGGTTCACGATATTTTTTTGAAAAAATTGAGCAATACCATAAACGGCGCTATACGCAATCTTGCCCTTATGTTATCTCATATTCTTTGCAACTTGACTGCTCGGAAACATTCTCGGAAAAAAAGAAGCATTGCCTTCAGCAGTATGCAAGGAATTGTGATTCATTACTGCTTTTATAGTTTAGTTTAGTTTATTTACGGCTAACACCTTTCGAACATTGGGTTACATAGTATTATACATATAAGACTTAATTAAGGGCATGTGATACTTAGAAAATTGTCGATTTTACCAGTTTTAGGTTCCCCCGGTTTTTTTTCTAGAATAATAAATATTTTGTCTTAAAAAATTGGGAAATGATAGCGAACATGCTAACGGACGTCCCCAAACTTTTTTTGTAGGTTAATTAAAAAAAGTTTTAATTTAGCAAAATGTGATTAATTCGCATAGCGCTTAGGAAATAGTCTCGATTTTTACAGTGTTAGATTCCCTCGGCTTTTTTCCTAGGATAAGAAATATTTTGCCTTCAAAATCTGGGAAATGATATAGAACATGTTAACGGACGTCCCCACACACTTTTTTGTGTTTTTTTATCAAAAAATGTTTGATATTTCTAACAACGTTCGTGTAATTTCGAGGTTATGTGTGTTACAATTCACCCGAGCGTTACTTCTAAACTACACAATATTTTTGGCCGAAAACTTTGGACTTACAAATAAACATAGTAACTAATCTTCCGGAACTAACCTTGCTAGCAGGCAATCAAAAAAGTTTATTTCATAAATAATTTCCAGATTATCGGAAAGGCAGACATGAAAAACGACGTAACCTCAAAATAATGCATATGTATAAAATTTTTATTTAGCACAATAATTTTTTGTTTGTTATTATCCCTCAAAAAAGAGTTCGGAGACGTCCGTTATGATATTTTATAGCATCTCCGAATTCAGTTTTTAAAAATTTTCATTTTTGTGGAAAAAAGCTTATGCCAATAAATTCCAGGTAAATTGTAATCGCCTTATAATAATAATTTTGCAATAGGATATGAACTGATTACCTCCTGAATTGTGGTAGTCTGTTTAGAAAAAGTTTCGATTGGTGAGGCCGGAAGTATATATGTAGAACTTATCAAATAATCCCTATGATCGATATTAATTTTATCAAAGATTTGCTCGACTGAACTTTCTGATATAAAAACCTCAGTACTAGATAACGCTTTACTTACAGCTATCAAGACACCACCGCCCCTTACGTGTAAACTCGTGCTTGAGCTTCTGTCTCTCCTATAGATACAATACTTATCGAGGCCTAATTCATAATCACAGATTCCTTTATGCAGCCAAGTCTCTATCAAAACTATAATGTCCTAAAAATTCGAAGATACAGCTGTAAAATTTCGAAGATCTTGTAGTTTCGTTCTCAAACCTCGAACATTTTGATAATAAAAGGAGATTTTAGCCAAAGACGATTTTAATTTCCTTGAAGAAGAGGTTTTCTAATCGAATAATTTTATTTGTTTGTCCTTTATCTCGAAGTTCCTGAAGTTCAGCTTTTATTTTCTTATAGTAATCCCTTTTCATTTGAGTTTGATCGCCGTAAAAAGTGTAAGGGCTGTCATATTTGGATTTTCTATGTAAAAATTTCATTGCAGAAGTAGCTTTCATAAATATAAGTTTAATCGGACGGTACATTGCCTCTGATTTCTTACCCATCCGGTATATTTTTAAGCCTTCTATTGACATTTCTAATTTATCAAAGACATGTCACAGTTTTGATTTATCATCGAAAATTCTGGATTCTGGTGTAGTTCCTCGAGACTCTGGTACTCCATAGAAAATAATATTTTTTGATCTTGTTTGCCGATCCAGAACCTCTTTGACGACAGCATGAGCCTCTGTGGACGAGCTTACATTTTCTAAGTCCGTCAGAGAAGATTCTACATGATCTATCCTTGTTTTGAGATTTTTACTGTTAAATCTGTGGCTTCTTGTCGACTGGTAACAACATCCAACTTTCTAGATACTATGTATCTTGTAAAGAGATATTGAACTCGTCCTTGTTTTTGGCAAGTTCCTCTTTTATTGCTTGAAGTTTTTTTCAAGTAAATTTGACATCATAACTTCTAGGTTGTCAACAGAAGCAGAAGGATTTGGTGAAGTGGGTCTAGACGAGCAACATTTTGAGATCACCCCACTCGAGGATATTTTGTATTTTTTTCGCACGCCCATCATGGAAACCAGTACCATAGCTGGTACAAGTGACTCCCGTCCGGGCTTTGCTACCGCAGTGTGGACACGAGGTTTCTGCTGTACAGACTGTAAGGCTGGAGTTATCTTTTGGGTTAGTCATATTAAAGAAAGACCATGTTGATGCTTTCACTGTGAAGAATACTAGAATTCCCTACAAACACCCCCGTCACGAAAACCGGCCAAAATATTGTTCATAATTACGGTAAAATAAGCGCTGCAAGATTCTAAATGCTTGAAATCAATGAGAGCTGTAAACCCACTCGCCAATCAACAGTATAAATAACACCTGAAGTTTATCATGAAGTTATACGATATTTTTGGGATAGGCAATGCTTCACACACAAGACTTGAGTTTTCACTCGTTTACCACCAATTTTCACTCACATACAAGTTATTCATAGTAGTTTCACTAATTATACCACATGCTTCAAACAATAGACATTAACAAACGTTTTTTATTACATCGAAAAACTTGAATATCCACAAATTTATCACACCACTACCGAACCGTCAACCGATAGAGCTCCCGACTATTATACACCATAAGAGTTCGGCTTCAGTCAAGGTATCCTTGGTTGCGTATAAGTTAAGAAAATGTTCTAACAAACGAGTATTAGGCCATACATCATCTGCTGAACAATTTTCTGTCGATGGAGTGGACACAGAAGACGGTTGTGCTGGAATGACTGATTCAGCAGTTGATGCAGAGGGCAGTTCTTTGAAAGATGTAGAACTATGTGACGAGGCCATTGAAAATTAGCCCGGAATATACACTAACTTCTCAGAAAAATTAATTAATTCCGTATGTATTTTACTTTGAGCATGACTTGTAAGGGCAGTACGGCCCATTGTCTCGAAATAAAATGACCTCAAACATAACGTACACCAGCATAAAAGATTTGCTTTTCCTGTTCCACCCATGGAAATTCAGTTTTCGAAGCTACTCGGAAGGCTATCTGGCTCTTTATTTTAGAGAGCTAGTAAATCAATCTGAAAATTACCATAAAAAGATAATTTATTCGCGACAAATATAAAAAATATTAAACTGTATTAAAAATATCAATAAAAACAATTGAAATTATTGATGAAAATTAGGCTTTCGGATCGAGTGAAAATGAACACTATTCGATTGAAATTACTTCGGGCACTTCGACACACGTTGGTGGCCTCTTCAGTTATTTATTCTCGAAAATGTGTACAATTATGGATATACAATGCAATTTCAATGCCTTAATTAACTGTGCAGACTCAGATAAAACGGCAATTGTAATTTTTTTATAAACATATCTTTCGGTTAATTATTTTTTTATTCGATTATCATTATAATTCGTAGATATAATTTTTAATTTCTTTGGTATAAGCGATTAACACTCCATTACATGCGCTGTACCTGACAGATACATAGTTGAGCATTCTTCATTACTGGATAGGCGCGTGGAGCGGGACCGTCGTCCCCCTCTCTCATATTCTGTACGCTCGCGTTGCTCAACAGTTCAGTCGAGCTTTTTTTTGTGATATTTTCATTAATCACTTGGTAGTAATGCAATAGGTACCAAGTTCTAATATTAAGTCCTAAGTTTTTTTGTGTGTTCAAACATTCATGTTCTTTGAGATTCCTATTTTACACGACTGATTGGCTGTGTACTTAGTCTTACTAGTCTTAGTTGCACTTAAGTGTACTTAGTTTTACTATTGTCAGTTTACTTTTTGACTGAGACACCAGGGCCATTACAAGCACGAAGAACAAAAAATTATGTCTGTGTTACCAGAATACAATATTTTTCGAAAATTGTATAGATTTATTAACTTCGATTGACGCGTAAACATATATTGCTTTTTAGATTTATGCCCTTCTTTATTTGGCTATTGAACTTATCACCTGCGAAAGGCAAAAAATTCGGTTTTATTATTTATTTTTTCAATTATACGATAGTGTATCTCACAGATACGACGCGTGCATCGGAATTCCACCAAGGAGCGCGTGTAATAGAGTGTTAATTATTAGAAATTAATTTCAAAAAATTACCTTAAATTTTTTATTATGGCAATTTAGATACTTAAGATATGAAAATTATATTTCCCAGATGTCTAAAAAAAGATCAAAATAAATAACTCAAAAGAGGCACCAATCATGTGCCGAAACGTTTGAAGCCATTATGATCTAATTGTAATTATTTCATCTGGACCTTAAATTATAATTTCCACAAATAATCTTAAGTTATTAACGCAATAAAATAGTTCAACAAAAATAAGAATATTCAAGAATTATGGAAGGGTTGAAATTAAAAAGGTCTTGCTCAACAAAGTACACTTTCATAATAAATAATAATTAATTAGTATCCTTAATATAAAATCTCTAAACGATATTGTCCATTTCGATTGTCACAATATTCGATTACATTGCTATATGCGTGTGACACGAGGCGACAGTGGGTTATACAGCATTGGAAAATATTCAAAAAATTGTCACGATTGCTCGTTGTTTATTAGCTACACGCGTGCGACAGGGGCATCCGTGAGTCACTGTGAGTTAGACAGTAATGGAACGTTACACGTCTTTTCTTGAAGTTAATGATCTCAACGGAGCTGCCTTGATCTGCGCTCGCTTGGATTTGAGTGATGTTCTTTGGCTACGGTGCGCGTGTGTACTTGATTTTTTAATACGTACGCGAACTAGAGCCAATGAGCGGCGCACAGTTCAAGCAAGCGCACGTATTTTTGGATCACTGTTGGAAATAATAATCGAATCGAAATTCAAAGTCGATAAAACGAATCAACGCTTCTCCGTAACTTCTTTACCACCACCAACCACCTTGCCACCCGTACCGCCGCAATACCGGGCCTCTGCTTGTTATTTATAATCGAATTCTTACTTCAATTTAAGCATCTCTGCTTGTTATTTATGATCGTATTTTTATTTCAATTTTTTTTATTTCAATCTTTAGCATATACTCTGAGATTTCTATCGGTAGGGTTAGTATATTTTTAATTACAAGTTCATGTTTTAGCTATTATTTTTATTATTCTAAACATTAACATTAGGTAATATTCCTATAAATCATGGAATTTGTTCTAAGTTTTGTTATTAAAGTCCATTGCTGGTGTAAAAGGCGATAACAACTTTTTGAGATTTTGAAGTTAGGAATTAGTTTGAGAATACAAGAGCGAACTGCTGGTCGCATAATTAGATATTTTTTGCTAATTTAATTTAAATCATCCGTAAATCTACAAAAATCTATAAAATATTAATTTTTGCTATGAAGAGTTACGAAAATGTACTGCAAAAACCAGTGGCAAAAAAAATAAGCAAAAAAAGTAAGTTTTGAGCATTTTTTATACACTATATGATGTCTTTTTAATCATTAATTATTGATAAGTTTATCTATAATTTTTCAATATTCTTTTAACTCACCCAGTCAAATAATTCGTATCGATTTCACTTT
>NC_046663.1:130271930-130273233 GCF_010883055.1 Belonocnema kinseyi
CCTTTTAGAATTATCACCTTGAACATACTTTTAGAAACACCACCGAGAGTTTTCGAAATAAATGAAAATTTCATAGAAGATTCTTTCATAAGATTTTCACGTGTTATTTTGACTTTTATTGCAGTCTTTTCAAGAACATCAGAAAAAATCTTATCATATACATGCAATTGCTGACCGTGATAATTTTTTGCGAATTGTGCAAAATCGAGAAGAATCTATTGAAAATCTAATCGATGAGTCCCGGAAACAGCAAATCTTGAAAAATAGACAAAATATAATTCCTGTCGTTGAAGCAATAATAGTTCTTGGACGACAAGAGTTGGCTTTGCGTGGACATCGTGACAGTGGAAATATTGTTATTCAAGACGACTTTACTGGACTGAACGAAGGAAATTTCAGAGCTTTATTGAAGTATAGAGCAAAGGGAGATCCAATTCTTTGTAGCCACCTAGAAGGTCCAGGAAAACGGGATAAATTTACGAGTCCGTCTATACAGAATGAAATTATCGACGCTTGTTATGAAATTTTGACCCAAAAGGCAATATCTAAAATCAAAGCTGCAAAATTTTACTCAATTTTGACGGATGAAACACAAGATTTGACTACCATCGAGCAGGTTACACTGTGCATTCGATATGTGAGCTAGAAAAACGAAGGCCATCATATTGTGTGTGAAGATTTTTTGAGGTTTATCCCAACAGATACTACTACAGGTGAGAGTGAAATAATTCTTTGAATTATCTTAGCAACTGCAATATGAGGTTTATATTTATATTTATATCATTAATTATATGATGTACAAATTTGCAGGTGCTACTCTTGCCGAGCTAGTGATAGAAAATCTTCGAAATTTTGAATTGGATATTTCTTGCTTGATAGGCCAAGGATTCGATGGGGCAAGTAATATGTCCGGTCAATATAAAGGTGTTCAAGCAATTATACGTAATAATTATGCGCCTCATGCTTTATACGTCCATTGTGCCGCACATTCTTTGAATCTTATCCATCACTAGCAACGTACCAGCCATCAGAGATTGCCTCGGTACCCTTGAAAATGTCTACAATTTCTTGGATACACCTAAAAGAAAACCCACTTTGGAAAACACGATTGAAGAATCTGATGAAACTCCACGAACGAAATCTTTAAAAAGATTGAACCTGACTCGATGGGTTTCGAAATATGAGGCCGTCAATGATTTTTATGACATTGCAATCACAGCTGATGAAGTCATAGATGAGTTATCGAAAAAATCCCGAAAACTTGATTTCCTTCTTTAATTATTGCAAGAATTTTTTGCATATT
>NC_046663.1:130273333-130295828 GCF_010883055.1 Belonocnema kinseyi
CCCCCCCCCATCACAAAAAGCTATCTACGCCACTGGCAAAAACTTTACGAAAGTTAAGCTTTTACTCATTTTTCTTAATACGAAAAAAATACTCCGTGCTTCAAATACATTGAAAATCAGTGAAATTTTTCATACAAATTTCACAAAAATTTCATTTCAATTTATGAAATTTTTGGTAAAAAAAACAGAAACTATTTTAATGAGGATTAAAATAAAAAATATCTTTTTATGTTTTCATCCTACTTCGTTTTAATAAATTTTTTAACTGCGAGCAGTTCGCTCTTGAATTGCAAAATGTAATATTAACCTCAAAATCTCAATAAGTTTCTACCGCATTTTCAATCAGCAATGAAATTTTATAAAAAATTCCATGCATCAAATAATACTGAATGTTAATGTTTATATTGAATGCAAATAATAACTAAAACATGAATTTATCACTAAAAATACACCAATGTTACACTAACTTTACTCAATATCAGAAAAATACCATTAAACTCCTTGTACTTCACCTTCAACACAAAACAGCTGCATAAAAAATATGGTTTATGGATGTATCGGGTCTTCATATCTGCCGATAATTTTGCCAAATACTCCATTTTTATTCTATAAAAACACAATTTTGAAAACCTAAAACAACAGATACACATTATAGGGATGTACAAGCAATTTCATTATCACCCAATGGTCGGAAAGAAATTAGTTTTTGACCAACTAAAAAGGAACTTACAATAAAATAGTTGAATTCTCAATCAAAAAGATGAATTTTCAAGGGAGAAGTTTTATATGTCTAACAAAATACACCAATTTTCAACAAAATACGGGAATTTTCAAACAAATAATTCCATTTTTAACTAAAAAAGATCAAGTTTCAATAAAAAATAGCAAATTTTAAACAAAAATAGAATAATAATTCAGTTTTTAGTATATAAAAGTTAATATTCAATAAAAAATGAAATTTTCTACAGGTTATTTAAAATTTTAACCAAAACAGGCGAATTTAACACAAAATAGTAAAAGTTTTAACAAAAAGATGAATTTTCTATTTAAAAAAATCTTTTTTAACAAATAATAGAATTTTCAACTGAATTAATTTCCAATCCAAGTACAATATTATAAAAAGTATTCAAAACAAGATAGAATTCACTTAAAATCAGGCAGGTTCTACACATTATATAGCAGAATCTCTTAGCGATTAACATTTTTTATAGTAAATTATGCAAGACATTTTTTCTGATATAAAGCAAAAAAATGGAATTTGGACATCTATGTTAAGAATAATAAATAAACAGATTAATTCTTCACCCAAAAAATAATTTTTAACTAAAAAGATGAAGCTTCAATAAAAATATCAAATTTTAAACAAAAATATAATAATTCAGTTTTTAGCTTATTAAAGTTAATATTCAATAAAAAAAATGAAATTTTCGACAGGTTATTTAAAATTTTAACCAAAACAGGCGAATTTAACACCAAATAGTAAAAGTTTTAACAAAAAAGATTAATTTTCTATTTAAAAAAATCTTTTTTAACAAACAATAGAATTTTCAACTGAATTAATTTTCAATCCAAATACAATATTATAAAAAGTATTCAAAACAAGATAGAATTTACTTTAAATCAGGCAGGTTCTACACATTATATAGCAGAATCTTTCAGCGATTATCATTTTTTATAGTAAATTATACAAGACATTTTTTCCGATCTAAGAGAAAAAAAATCGAATTTTGGCATCTATGTTAAGAATAATAAATAAACAGATTAATTTTTTACCCATAACATTAATTCTCTACAAAAAACTATTATATTTCAACCAACAATGATTTAATTAAAACTTCCCTTAAAGACATTAATTTTTAACAAACAAAAATATTTTTTATACCAAAAAGACGAATTTTCGAATAAAAAAATATAAATATATAAAACCGGAAATAGGGTAAAGTTTTTTTAGTTAAAAGAATTAATATTTAACAGCAAACAATTAAATTTCAACAAATTAATTGAAATTTTAATAAAATAGATATATTTGATGATACATAGTTGAACTTTCAAACACACAGATGTATTTTCAACAAAGAAGCCAAAAATATCAATTTTTAATTTCAAATTTCAGTGTTCCACCAAAAGTGGGATAGTTAAATTTTCAGTTACAGAATTTAATTTTTAACAAGAAACGGAATGTGCAACTTAATAGTTTTGTTCTTAATCACAAACATAAATTTCAAACCAAGAAGACTAATCTCCTACCAAAAACCTAAATTTTTATCGAAATATGCGCTTTTTCAAACAAATGGTTGAATTTTCAACTAAAAAAGATCAATTTTTACTTTCAAATATCGATTGTCTAGCATAAATGGTATAATCCAATTTTAGCTTACATAAATTAATTTTTAACTAACTATGAAGGGATTTTCAAAAAAAAAAATTGAACTCTCAATGAAAAAGATGAATTTTTAACCGCGAAGATTAATTTCCTACTTGAAAAAAGACGGTTAAAAAAAAATTAAATTTTTAACAAAAAAAAATCGATTTTTTAAAATATCATTTTTCTATCAAAAATGGTATAATAGAATTTTCTCTTAAATAAATTAAGTTTTCGCAGAATGACGAATTTTCAACAAAATTCTGAATTTCCAAATACTGTATGAAAACAGATGAATTTGTTTCCAAATAGTTTTTTTTTAACGAAAAAAGATCGATTTTAATCTAAAAGGATTAATTTTCTACCAAAACAGAAAAATTAAAAACATATAATTATTGAGTAAAAAAAGTCAATTTTCAATTTAAAATATCAATTTTCAACAAAAATAGTAGAATCAAAATTTCTATTAAAGAAATTGGTTTTAAACAATCTGAAAAGGAATTTTTTTTAAATAACTGATCCTTAATGAAAAATATTAATTTCAACCAAGAATATTACTTTTCTACAAAATCCAGAAAGTTTCAAACAAATATATGACTTTTATCTGAAAAATATAATTTTTCAACTAAAACTAATATAAGTCGATTTTACCGCCATAGAAATGAATTAGAGTCGCTGAATCGATCAGGAAGGGAATTATGTTGTTCTTAGATTAAATTTTAAGGGAAATTTTTTGTTGTTGTAAAATAAATTCTGTGTTAAAAAGATTAATATTCAACAATTTACTTGAATTTTTTTTAGTCTTGACTGAAAATTGTTTCTTGGTTAAAAACTCATCTCTTTGGATAGACACTGGAGTTTCGTACTGAACATGAACACAATAAAAATGTATCCCTTTTGGTTGCAAATTCAACTATTTTTTGAAAACTTGCCTTTTTGGGTTGAAAAATCAACAATTTTGTAGATATTTTAATTTTTTCTTTGTTCGTTCTAGAGCTTTACGCTTGATAATATATGCATCTCGCGCTCGGTTTTTGTATATCGCCCAAAGTTGTGCACAGACTTTTTAAAATTAAAGGTTAAAATATCTACAACTGTAATTTGGTAGTTGTGAATTACTATAATTACTATGTTTTGTTTAAGCTCCTTTGTTGAGGACTCAATTATTTTGTTTAAAATTTGCCTTTTTTGTTTGCATTCGACTACTTGGTTAAATGTTAAACTAATTGAGTAAAAATGGATATTTTGTGTGCTAAAGATTCGTCATTTTAGTTGAAAATTTAATTCTTTTGTTCAAAAATCTTTCTTTCTTCGGTTGAAAATTAATCTTTTTTTGTTGAACATTTCTCTAATTGTTTTAAGGTTAAACAACCTTTTAAAAATTAATTTTTTTTCGAAGATCTATTATTTTAGCTAAAAATTTATCTCTGGTTAAAAATTTAAAAATTTTCTTGAAATGCAGTTTTGCATCAATTCAGCTGTTATTGTTTTAAAATAATCATATTTTTTATTTTTTGGTTGAAAATTTATCTACTTATTAAAAAGTTTAATTACTTTGTTAAAATGTTAGGTGTTTGGATGAAAATGTAAATATTTGGTTAAAAATTCGTTAATTTTTTTAAACTGAAAATTAAACTTTTTCATTTTCAGTGTAAACTGGTTTGTTAAAAATTTAGCTTTTTAATGAAAGATTTGCATTTACAACCGAATAGTTTAACTTTTAACCAAATCGAGGCGTCCTAACGTTAGGATGCCAACGGACGGGACACCACTTGACGGTACTTAACCAAAAATAAAAACAATAAAAAGCTAACCGAGAATCTTTAAGAAAAAAAGAGTTGCATTAAAAAAAAGAATTCTCAATGAAAACGTAGTGGAGAACATCTAAAAAAAAAAGAATTTCAACAAACTATTTAAATTTTTAACCAGAGTTGAATTTTCGAATAGAAAATGTAATATTTGATTTTCAACAAATAAAGAATTGTCGGTTAGGAAATCAAAAAATGTGTCCCAATCCTTCAACTTTTAAGTCAAAAGAATATTTTTCTGTAAAACAGTTATAACACCTTTCCCCTCCATCTACCTCCATAAACTACATTTTTCACAAAACCTTCACCCCACATGATAAACTTTCAAGTATTTATTAGTTTAAAGTGTTCTTCTTAATAAATAATTCCATTAATTTCAATGTAATTAGAAATATAATAATTATTAGTTCAGTTTTAAAGAAAGACTTTAAAGGGGAGACTTGACCCAGATTTTCGGGGGAGAGTTTACCAAGTAGCAACAAGCTTATTACGTGTGTTTTTCTACCGATAAGAAAACTGATTTTTATATTGCACAGACAGAAATTTTGCTAAATTGATTTATAAGAATTGTGGTTTAAAAATGCAAAGCTCATTATTTAAAGAATATGATTATCATCAACATGAGTAACAAAATTGTAATAAATGCTATTCATCAATATTAGGTGTAAATTAATTTTCAATAAAAAAGCTCATTTGGAATAAAATAGTTCAATTTTCTACCAAAAAATATAATATTTGTTAAAATCCTATTATAAAAGATTAATTACAGTTTCAGGTGCAGAACTCATCCCTTGGTGCCTTCTATTATTTTATACTAATATTTTGTAACATTAATTAAATATGCCTAACATAGAAAAGATCGGCTTTTAGTTTATTCTTTTTCATAAAAAGATAAATAGGCGCGCGCCGTAGTGCGCGCAAGACTACTAGTATCTCTTAAAATACAATTCCTATATTGATGTTTGTTTTTATAGTTTTATCGCAATACAAAATAGTTTTATTGACATGCTTTATTTACCGCGACCTTTCACGTAACTAACTTCAAACTTTAAATAGATTATATATGATTTACAATCTTTCACTTTTATTTTTCAAGTTCAATCTCCAAATATCTAAAAATAGCTTTAAAAAGGTGCGAAATTTTCCACTTATATCAACATTTTTTGAAATTTTATTGATCGAACCAACATAATAAAATGTTTTATCAACAAGCCTCACACAAACTTCGTCTTTCAATAAATAGTGTTCGATCATGCTTAACAGTTATGTTAGTAGCAACAGAATGAACACATAATTATATCACTAAAATAATATACATATTGAAAAATACAAAATCAAAAACGTACCAAATTATAAATGAAATATCTAAAGATCCGAATCCTCAAACCAGCACTAGGAGGACGCGCACATTCCCCTCTATCATTTTTGTAGTGTGAAGTTAGGGCCAATTTGTATTTCGCATTTCCAACAGAAGAGGCTCGACTCAGCCGTTTCCTAACCCTCATGCGGTCATGCCTTTTTTATCACTTATTTTACACCTCAATATCTCTCCATAAACCTTTGTAATCGGGTTTATTTTTTAAAGAATCGTCAAAGCGGAGATTTAAATAATGGAAAACATTTATTTATACAAAGGATAAAGGGTCCCAGTACCAAGGGTTTCTGCTGAATATGGTTACAAAAATAAATAGGCAGTCGCGGACAATTGACCAGGGATGGTCCCGAAGGAATGAACCCCCCAGCAGAGGTGTGAAAACCGTGACGAAAGCTGAATGGCACCTGGGTAAGGTGTCTAGAATAGCGCCTCTGGGATACCGGGCGACCTCTCAGAATACGCAGCCTTATCCTTGCATGCGGCTCTCAACAAGGATGGACGAACCCCTTTCCCTAGCTTCTCGTGGGAACAACAATGACAACACCAAACATAGTTATAGTAAGTGCGGTTCCAAACAACAGAACGCGCAGGGCTCCCGACAATGGGTCGACCAACAATGAAGACCACTCTAGATCTGGGGGAGCCAATCAAAATGGTTTCAATGCGATAGATCGGCGGGATCTCGCGACAAGTCAAAGCTGCTGACCATCAGGCAGCATATTGTCGAGAAAATACGGATACTATCTGATGCTAAGAGAAGTTTAGAGCGGAGAGAGAGGTGAGTCAGAGAAAATCTACAGTTTCTCTCTGACCCATCTCAACTCTTCCAAGACCCTCCAGTTAGTGTCGACCACCCGCCCAAACCAGAGGAGGTCGAAATATTTTGGAGAAATGTCTACGAAGTGCAGCATAGACTGGACGAAGACTCGGAAAATATAAATAGATTCAAGGAGCTGTATGATACCCTCATAACACCTGATTAAGAATGCCCACCCATCACTACCGAGGAGGTGAAAAAAGTATCAAGAGGGATGAAGAACTATTCCGCACCGGGACCAGACTGTATCAAAACCTTCTGGTGGAAGAAGTTTCCTTCAACTCATCAGCATTTGGCCCGTATTTTCACCTCATATTTAAAGTCGGAAGAGCCGATTCCGGAGTGGTTGGTGGAAGGTCGCACAATACTCCTGCCGAAAATAGGCAACTTAGGTGACCCGAAGAATTACAGGCCAATCACTTGTCTGAACACACTGTATAAGCTATTCAAAGCTATCCTAAATGATAGGATTGTACGGGCATTTGAACCTGTGTGGCAAGAAATGTATGAACAACGAGGCTCAAAGAAAGGCGTAGCGGGATGTCGGGAGAATCTGCTCAGCGATAGATGTGTCTGCAAAGATGCAGCATTCTACCAGCGTGACCTATAGATGGCCTGGATTGATTATCGGAAAGCTTTCGATTCGACCTCCCATAGACTTATCATCTGTCTTTTGGAAAGCTTAAAGGTTCATCCGCAAATCGTTAGGTGCATAGAGAGATTGACGCCGCTTTGGAAAACCAGATTTACTATCTTATCTGGAAAAAATCGTGTGACAACTAACAAGGTCACCTTTCAGAGAGGTGTCTTTCAGGGCGACACCATGGGCCTACTTCTCTTTTGCCTTACATTATTGCCACTATCTCTAGCACTTCGCCATTCCGACTGGTACTTGTACGGCAAATCTCCAGATCGAAAGTACAAGGTCACCCATGTATTTTACATGGACGATCTTAAGATCTATGCTAAAAACAAAGAGCAACTACATCTAGCTCTAGGGATTGTCGAACGATATACTAAGGAAATTGGAATGGAATATGGGTTAGACAAATGCGCCAAGGTTTATTTGAAGCGAGGAAAACTTAATGGCATCCCTGAAGATCCTGAACTCGTTGATAGAAACGCTATACGACACCTTTGCGCTGGAGAGACTTATACATACCTGGGCGTGCCACTTCTGCCGCCTACAGGATGTGACATCTATAGAGGATACTCTCCGAATCATATACAAACGTCTCATCCGGCAGATTTGGTCTTCCGAACCGTCGGCGAGGAACAAAGTATCTGCAACGAACATGCTTGCCGTCCCATTAGTATTCTATTCATTTGGAGTAGTTCCATCGACGAAGAATGAGCTCAGATCCCTTGATATCGGGACAAGAAAGGTTATGCACACGAAAAAAAGCATGCATCTTAAGTCTTCCGTTCCGCGACTGTACATCTCACGCCGCCAAGGTGGTCGCGGAATATTAAGTCTTGAATGTCTTCACAACAGGATTATTCTGGGTACAGCACATAGAGTTGCAAATGGAAGAAACCCTCTTCATAAGGTGAAACGGTAACTTCCTCCAAATAGTTTCAGCAAAACCACTCGCAAAATAATGCAATAACTCAAATTTTGTGTTTTGCATTGTTAAAAGTAAATCGAAATCTATTACGGGCTTCTCTTCAAAATTAAATTTTTTAAATTTTTTTAAATTTTTATTAACAAAATCTTAGATTATCTAATTCCGAAAATTTTGGATGTTAAAAATGGGAGAAGACCGCCATGCGGAAAGTAATAATAAACATAATATCAATAAAAAAAGATTAAATTATTCATTTATTTAAACAAGGTTTTGCTGAAAAAAATTAAACTAAACCAGGAAAAATTCTGCGGAAAACTGTTTTTTTAGTTCCCGGCTTTACCGCCAGTGGTCACTACTGATCTATTCTTGACTTGAGACTATCCTTGCGAAAACTGCAATGTCGGTAACATTGCAGAACTTATACCTGCGTATACCTCATAGTGAGACGAAGCCCTTGCTTATGACTCATTATTTGGGAAAATATAAAATTATAATAAAGATATTACTGAATTTCCAAAGTTATTAAAGTATTTTGAATTAATACAGGGCTACATATATTGACAAGGCGGGCTTCTTTCGAAATCAAATTATATCCGAAACTACACTTTTAGTATTTAATAAATAAAATGGAAGTGATTATTGAGCAATTTATCTCTTGGTAGATTTCGGTAAAAAAAGTTGTTTTTTTCTTCCAAAACACTAGAAAAATAATGAAAAATTTGCACTTTTGTTTATTTAATGTTGATTGATATACTTTTATATTTGACGGGCTTCTCTCGAAATAAAATTATATTTGAAACTACACTTTTAATGTAAGTAAAATAAAAGTCATTATTAATCAATTTATCTTTCCGTAGATTTCGGTAAAAAAGTGGTTTTTTTTCTACCAAAACATTTGAAAAATAATGCAAAATTTGCACTTTGTTTATTTAATGTTGATTGATATACTTTTTTTATTTGGCGGGCATCTCTCGAAATTAAATTCTATTCGAAACTACACTTTTAATATATATAAAATAAAACTGATTACTTGTCAATTTATCTTTCCGTAGATTTCGGTGAAAAAGTGTTTTTTTTTTCTACCAAAACACTTGAAAAATAATGCAAAATTTGCACTTTTGTTTATTTAATGTTGATTGATATACTTTTTTTATTTGGCAGGCACCTCTCGAAATTAAATTACATTCGAAACTACACTTTTAATATCAATAAAATAAAAATAATTATTAATCAATTTATATTTCGGTAGATTTCGGTAAAAAAGTGTTTTTTCTACCAAAACACTCGAAAAATAATGCAAAATTTGCACTATTGTTTATTTAATATTGATTGATATACTTTTATATTTGGCGAAATTCTCTCGAAACTAAATTATATTCGAAACTACACTTTTAATATAAATAAAATAAAAGTGATTATTAATCAATTTATCTTTTCGTAGATTTCGGTAAAAAAGTGTTTTTTTTTTTCTACCAAAACACTCGAAAAATAATGCAAAATTTGCACTTTTGTTTATTTAATGTTGATTGATATACTTTTATACTTGGCGGGCTTCTCTCGAAACTAAATTATATTCGAAACTACACTTTTAATATCAATAAAATAAAAGTGATTATTAATCAATTTATCTTTCCGTAAAAAAAGTGTTTTTTTTTCTAGCAAAACACACGAAAAATAATGCAAAGTTTGAACTTTTGTTAAATAAAAAATTTGTTTGAATTCCAGGAATTAAAAAAATGACAATTTAAAATTCTCCAATTTAAAAATTCCTAAATAATAAAACTTCATATACAGCTTATGATATTACTGAATTTGAAAAAGAAGCACAATATAAAATTTACGTGATATAATTTCTAAAATAACAAAATATCCCATACTGTAATTTTCTAATTACTACATTTTCTATTTGGAATATTTTATTTTTGTAGAATTTTCAGTCGTCCTCCTGAAGCGGAATAGGTTTTGGGATTCTAGGTGCTGAATGAAATTGCTTGACCGCGCCACGCCCCGGAGACCCGAACAGTGGCCCAAATATGACAATTTGTTCCAAAACAGCCTAGCCTTAGAGCAGTGGTCAGCAAACTTTTTGCTTGATTTTCAGGTATGGTCAGGCTCCACCCGACTTAATTTTTTCTACTACTTTTCGGTCTATTCATGTATCTTAGTGTATGCGAGCTTACTCCAGCAAGGGTCTTTTGTCCACAGGCATGTCAAAGTAAGGAAATTTTTTAATCTACGAATTTTCCCGATTTTCCAAATTCGACTATTTTGTTGAAAATTTAATTACTTTATTGAATATTAAACGTTGAAAAGGCGAATAATATGTCAAATTTTAACTAATTCTAATCAAAAAAATCTGCCCGCTCAGCGGGCACATTGTCGTCGCGCGCTACGCAAGCGGCTCGCCTCGCTCGCCAGTTTGAGCGCGTCTACGGCGCGCCACTGATGGTTCTCACGCTTCGCACTCGATTATATATTTACCTCGCGCTACGCGCTCGGCCTTTATATTTCCGCACATTCTTACGCAAACCTTTTAAAATTCAGACTCAAGACATCCACCGCTGTAATTTTGTGATTGTGAATTCTCTTTTGATAAAAGAACTTAGCTCGAGGATTTGAGGTCACCTACGGCCGGCGACTGACGGCAATCAAACTCCGAGCTCGGTCTTTGCATTTCTCCCGCATTCGTGGACACACCTTTTAAAATCAAAGGTCAATGGGTCAAAAACTGTAATTTTGTGATTTTGAACTCTCTTTTGTTAAAGCTCTTTCGGCTCGAACACATTCTCATCACGTATCTTGTGCTTTGCACTCGATTTTGTCCAAAATGTCAACTTTTCTACATTATATACAACACTTTTATATCAAATATGATACATTCTTTATGTAACTCTGCCTGGGATTGCTTATTCAAAAATTGAAAAATAAAGAGCAAATTGTATTTATCATGCTTATTTTTATATTTGATTCTTATTTTTCTTTAAATTGTATTCTAAGCTGCGCTGAAACATGTATCATTGTGATAAATTTATACCATTACAATTCATAACATGCATAAAAAATTAAATCATACTAATTCTTATTTCCTTGTTTTTATAATTAAAAAAATTTTTAATCTAGTTTTTTACAATTAAATAAAAACTACCGCGCATCTGCATAGGGTCTAATAATGGAACATATATAGGGTTCTATATAGTATCCTATGTCCTCTTTCGTCTTTTCTGTCCTTTTTCCAAAAATTTAATTTTTTAATCTTATTTTTTACAATTGAAAGAAAATCTAATCGTCCTATCTAAAAATGATTAATAATAAATTTATAGATCTTTTCAGGCGAACATTTTTTGTATGTTAATTTTAGTTTGTACCTTGTGTCGTTCGTTCAAGAAAATTTAATATTTTAATTTTGAATGTTATTTTTTACGTCCAAAGCCAATACTACGTATCCTATCAAAAATTATAGCTCTTTTTTGGATGAACAAGTTTTGTCATATTTTTTTCGTAGCTTGTGTCGCTAGTTCAAAAAATGTTTATTTTTTATTTTTATTGTTGTTTTTTACGACTAAAAGCAAAATCTATGCGTCCTATCGAAAAGTGATTTATTAGACATTTGTAGGTCTTTCCAGGGTGCGCAATTTCAGCTCATTCATTTTGTTCGTATTTTGCATAGTTAGACAAAAAATGGAATTTTTGGATTTTTCACTATTTTTGGTACGATGAAATTGGGAATTTTCGACTTTTCGACCAAATTAAAAAAGTTGTTATGATCATCTTGTAGGACTTTCAAGAATGAACGGTTTTCTTCTCTTGAAATTTTTTCATATCATGCGTTATTTTGCTTAAAATGTTCAATTTAGTTTATTTTTTCGGATTTTGAAAATGCTGTGACTCTAGTAATTTTCTTTTTATAGAAAAAAGTCATAGGGATAAATAGTTTAAATCCCGAATACTATGAACAACCGCACATAGAATTTTGAAATCTTGAAAAAATGTGGTTTCAAACCTTTTGAAAACGTGCTCACATTTTGAATTTTGATTAAAAATAGCTGGGTTACGAACTTGTTCTTTCTTTTTAGACCTTAAAAAAGTGTGCCAAAGCAGAATCCAATCTGATAAATTTTTCGAAAGTTATCGTGCCTACAGAATACAGACTACAGACAGACAAACACCTTCGTAAAAATAGTTTTTTCTGACTTCTGACTCAGTGGGTCTCAATAGGATGAGAATGTAAAAAGACCATTATATACGAAATTGCTCCCACTTCGATTATATGAACAGCAACACATTAAATTGAACAAACTTTACTTAAATTGTCGTGTTGGAGGAATATGAAACTTTCAAATATTTTAGATTTTAGATTTACGATTTTTCAGCGTGATAAATTGCAAAATTACCAAAAAAACGTGTTTTGTTCATAAAATCAGATTTTGTGGGCACATAGAAAATTTATAAACACAATTTAATTAAATTATTTTTTTTCTTATTGGATGCGAATACATTATATGATATTTCACGCGCATATTGTGTAGACGAGATATTTATCAATTTGCTATATTTCCCTTCAGCTGAGCAGGTAAGCCGAGAAACATGGTTTGATAAAAATGGATGAATATTGTCTGTCTCTCTCATTGCTAAGTTTCTCTTTCTAACAGGTCAAAAATTTTACCATCCGAATCCTACCAATTTTCGGTTTTGAGGTTGTCTTCACACTTGTCAGGGGGCACTAGACTGTATTTCCGATTTTCTTATAGAAGTCACTGCAGTCATTGCCGTGCTCAGCCAAACCTACCGTTTCGCCTTAAAATGGTCAGGAATCACGAAGAAGTGGGCAAAGGAGCGTTTCTGTACAAAGCAGCGGAGAAGGCTGCTGAAACACTTGAAATTAACTTCAGTATTAGGGGTGAGCATAATGCATCAAATCTTATCTATCTCGAGTACTCACTCCTTAAAGCCCGAATTAAGAAAGCACAAGAGAAAAGCTTTTGTGAACAGCTCCTCGATAAGAGGATGCACGGTATCTTCCACAGAAATGTGGAGGATCAGTCAATGTCGTGTGAACCAAATTTTGCTTTCCTTAAATCGCCCGGAGTGAAGTCTGCTACGTAGGGTTTCATTTTGGCATGCCAAGACGGTGTCATTTCCACCTTAACATACTGTCGCCACATTTTGAGCCAAGACATTCCCGATGATAGCTGCAGGGGTTGCCATGCACACCCCGAGCATTTAGCTCACATACTATTTAGTTGTCCAACTCAGGCGGGAACAACCTACATCCAAAGGCACAATGCGGCACTAAGAGTGCTTTATTACCATCTCTGTCACTCTCACGGCATTAACCTTAATATCACTCCCCTAAACGCTCCTAGGGAAATCGAGTGAATTGTTGAGAATGGAAAGTGCCGCATATACTGGAACTTTATATTCTCGACAATTATTTCTGTTGCACACTCGAGGCCTGACATGGTTCTTCTTGACTTCGAGAAGCGAACCATGTTCGTTATCGAATTTTCGGCACCAGCTGACAAAAAAATCATAGTCAAGGAGCATGAAAAGAAAGAGAGGTATAGAGACCTTATAAGGGAGTTGCAACGATTGTACCCAGAATATTCTGTTAAACTAATTGTCCTTCTCATCCGCGCTCTTGGAGGTGCCAAGCTTCCACTCGATAATAGCCTGAAAAGTATCCCTGCGTGTCAACATTATGCTAAAACATTTGCGGGAAAAATGCAGAAAGCGGTAGTTCTTGGATCGCTCCGTGTTCTCAGGGTGTAACCACCTATCTCACGGTCGTGAGACGTGGTTCTGGCTGAAATTTGACCGCAATTTCGCTGGGAGCGGGTGCAATTTTTCATATTAACACCCGCTCCCGGTGAAATCCTGCGGTTGTCCTAATGACAAATTTTTAAAATATATATATATATACCGATTGAGAAAATTGACTGAAAATCATTAACAGTAACATTGAGAATCAGTCATATTTCATTGGTTGGTCGTGAAATTTTACGGCAGTGATACCAGTCATCTACTTCTGGCTATCACAACCAGTGAATCACACTCATCCAGTTTAACAAGTGGAGTGCGTGTAACTGGGGTCATGGAAAAGAGTATGAAAAATAAATTTAAAATACCTAAAAATATAAAAGCGGGAGTTGGTTTACCAATATTGATATTTAAAATGAAGGATAAGATATTAGGTCTATAAAATATTATTTAATTATTGAAAATATGTATAAAAATATCGCTTGGTATTATCCATTAGTTTTCTGCTGCTAAAATGTAGAAACATTGCAAAATAATGTTCACTGCTTTAAAATAATTTATTACGTACTACAAAACACTTTTTTCAGAAATAATAATTTTTCGGTTTTAAAGTATTTGAAAAAAACAATTTATTATTCATTTCATAATATTTGGGCATATTTACAGTAAAATTAGTTGATAAAAAAGTTCGAGGACACGAACGCCCCACAATTCACCCGACAGTCATTCCACGCGGATTTCTTTGAACCTAAGCAAACGATTTCAGCTTTCATCCCATATTAAGCCCTCTTTGCCACTAAAAATGATTAAAATCCGTGATTAAAATCCGTGACCCAGCGCAACAGGCGCGCGGGATATCGGTCAACCGGTGCAGGAATACATGAACGTCGTATATGGGGTGAGGGGGGCGGGGGTCATTCATCGGTAGCCCAATTGACGCGTTATTGCCTGATATGTAGACAAAATTGCAAACGCGGTATCGACTAGAATTGGAAAATCATTTTCACCTCTTTGTGTAAAATTGAACAGAATGCGAGGAACATTTCGTTGTGTATGCAAAAGAAGGGAAAAGAAAAAAGTGACATCCTTGAAGAAGACGAATAATATATTGGATGATACCGGTAAATATGCCGTTTGAAAACTATCACATAACCTTACAATGTTAATGAATATCTTAATGGAATGTATACGGAAATTTTTTTCAAGTTTTTAACAGAATACTTTCCTGTATCCGGATGATTTTTAGATTCTCATTCATGAGACTGTAATGTAATCGTCAACATTTTTTATCCCTAATTTTTAGCAGATCTTTACATTTCAGCAGTCAGTCCGAAAATCATTTTTAAAATGCCGGTATCTATTGTCTGTGTGATTACTTGAATTTTGTAGCCACGCTCACTTTTGAAGGACTTGTCTAATCAAGTCACCCTTTCGTAAACATGTATAGTTTGAAGCATTAGAACACGCTCTAAATGCATTGAAATTGGCAAATCTAGTAGGATTTATGTAAGAATACATTTCTTTATCGTCAAATGTTCGCTTTGTTCAAATATTATCAATTGAAAAAATATAAAATTATGAAATAAATTGAAAAAATTATTTTTCACTAGAACCTTCTGTGTGAAAATTGATCCTGACATCGTAAAATTACCAACGCATTCAGCAAAATATTGTCAGCGCTAGGTACAGAAAGGGATTCAATTTGAGAGCTAACTTCAACTGCCGTGGATATTTAAAACGGGATCCAGATGTATTCAATATTTCTCACGTTACCACCGAATGAATGAAATTTTTCAATACTTTTTGATGCAACCCTTTTTACCGGGAATGTACCTGCGAGCCCTAAACGCGCTTAAACTTCGCTCGAAGGACCACGCGGAATGAGAATGTGGCCGCGCAATTACTGGTGCAATTTCAGAATAGGAGCATCATCTGGTTTTTCGCTTAAAAAAAGGTTTATTCGGCAACAATCTATTAGAATATTTAGTTGAACGATAAATGAAGTGATTTGACCAGGCAGAAGTTTAAAATTATTAAAACTTTTGTTACTTCGATGTCTTAAATATGGGTGTGTCACTATATCAGAATACTCGGACTTAACTCACCGTTTAGGTGATTTTTAACATCCATACGGCCAGAATTGCCCCTTGGACAGGTCACAAAAATAATGTTTGTTAAAACCCTACCTTTTTTCAACTTCTCGTTAAATATAAGCATTACAATATATCGTGACAGACCCATATTTGAGACATCATAGGAACAAAAGTAACAATAATTTAAAAATCCTTAATCGCTTCATTTATCGTTCAATTAATGATTCGAATAGTTTGTTGCCGAAAAACTATTTTACCAGCCAGAAAACAGGTGACAGATGATGACCCTATTCTGGAATCCAGCAGTCTTATTTTTTTGCCCCTAAAAAGACTTGCATTAATAAGTATTGACAAATTTCATGTATCCAGTGCTAACGTGAGAAATATTGAATACTTCTGTATCCAGTTTTTGCTCTCCGGTTTTGAAATTTCACAGAAGTAGAAGTGATCTCTTAAATTGAATCCCTTTCTGTATCTATAGTCCATAATACTTTTCTGCATACTTTTGTATACCACAAAAAACCAAGAAATAGAACATTTTTAATCCCTTTTGATTTAGCACATTTCGCTACATATTTTATCTTATGATAAAGAGATGTATTCTTGTGTACAATCCTACTACATTTTGCAAATTTCATGCTTTGGAAACGGGTTCTAGTGCTTCAAACGAGAATTGTGTTTTTAATGTATTGGAAGTTACGTCTGTCAGTTCCAATCGGATTTGAAAGGGATTAGAATCTTATTATGTTCGCCACCTTAAGAGGAATGAATATTATTTTATATCATCAATAGTCAAGTGAGAAGCTTATAAAACGATTGACAGCAATTAGCGTAAATTTACACGATTAAATGTACCGATTCAATCGATTCTTTTTTCCTGAGTGAAATACAATAACTCATTTTAGGTTAGTTTTTTTATAAATACGCACTTTTGTTGTATACCAAAACTGGAACTTGTATTTCCAGTTAGCGCAGATGTAATTGACGGTCCAAAACTAAACTTTGACATTCTCAAATAAATATTCTCTTCTGATAATCAAATTTCACTTCACCCAACTTTAACAAAATCGTTTCAAAAGGCAGAAAACGAAACACAGCACTGTTTCATGATCGAACAAGGGATGATCTAACAAATACATGGTCTAGCCACTTGAGGGCCCTGTTTCGTTCAAGTGACGCAACCGCTTAATTCCACCATTTTGTTAGTTTGACCGCGCAGTTTAAGTTTGACACGTAAGACTGTACGGCGAACTGTTATAGGAAAATCAATCAAGAATCTTCGTTTAAATTACTTGAAATAATACCAAGCTTGTCATTGATTTTGAATCTTTTCAAAACTTCGACATATATCTTAAAATTACTAAAATTTTGTGTACAAATAATAAGTGTTCAATTGTTATTTATGCGTCAAAATTTAACAATTTCACTTATAAATTAAACACTTTTTAAATAAAACAATTAAAATTTTAATGCTAAAAAATCAAAAGTTCTTTGAAAATCTAAAGATTCAAAGCTTTCTATGTAAAACAATTCAGTTTCAAATTGTTTTCTTTTAAATATTTGGTTTAAATTTACTCGTCTTAAATGAACAGTGAAATATTGCTAAATATTAAATACTTATTCTTTTTGTACATTAAGAAACTTCAAATTAAATGGGTTAAAAATTATATAATTTAGACTCACAATATTTTTAATTTAATAAAAACATTTAATCATGACTATATTATTATGGATTTATTTTTAAGTGGAAAATAGTAAAACGCACGTTTACATTTTTTAATGGCCAAAAACATTAATAGAAGTAATATATTAATAAATTTATTTATTAAATTTAATATGAAAAAATGTATAAAGGAATACCTGAAACTGTGAATGAAAAATATATTATTGATAAATCATGAGTACAGATCCATTTTAAAAATAATTTATTTATTTAATATTTACAGTTGATAAAATAAAACTGTTTTTTATCAAAAATTTTCAGCTTCAAATACTTTTAATTGTTTAAATCCTCAAAACTGCACTTTAATTATTTTTAAAACTGTTAAAATATAGCTTGGGCAGATTTTTCTTCTGAAAATTCGTAAAATTCTCGGTTTCCCAGTCCGACGGCCACCTAGTTCTTTATAAAAAAATATTCGATTTTAAAAACTTGTAATTTTTAATTTTTTTAACCTCTAAAACTACATTTTGAAATTCTTCAATTAAAATGTATGCTGAAAAATAAAAAAATTTAACTGGAAAATTTTTAAAGTGACAGATTTTCGAATTAACTATTCTAAACTAAATGGTATAATAATCTATAAAAATCACAATTTAGGAAATTAAAAAAAAAAACGGTTGAAATCAAAGTTGGACAACAGTTTTATTATACAAATTTTGTAACATTCGCGGTCAAAAAATAAATTCAATGTAATTTCCCGGTTTTCCAGTTTTCCCGGTCCAGTGTCCAAGCTGCACTGCATTATATAATTTTCCTTAGCCAGAACTTTCCCACTTGACTTCAATTTCATTTTATTTGACACAGATACGTCATTTTTTGTCAGCAGAAAGAAGTTATGAAACACATAACCTAAAATTATAGTTAATCCGTATTTTCCTTTAACGATCTTCAACATTATTATAATACATTTCATAAGGATTCAAATATTTATACACCTGAAAGGTACAAGAAATTTTTATTCTTACATTTTTCATTTTAAAATTCCTTACGTTTGCCGCATTTCTTATCCAAGATGGAGAAATTGAGCGGTGGGTCCTTATTGGTTCGGTTTTTGTTACTTGCGCGTGGCTAGAGCATGTACTTATTAGATCATGGAACAAAGCATGATCCTGCTAGGCACCCTAGGGAACCCGACCTTTCTGACATCTTAGATCGAGTGCGGCAGTTGCATGATCTAAGAATTACACGGTCTAGCCACACGCAACTAAAAAAACGTTAACCAATGAGGAGCAACTCCACCACTTCTAGCCATATTGGATAAGTGAGCGCGCGAGAATGAAGTACATTTAAAAGGAAGTATATACAGTGAGCGAAGAATGTATGTAAAAGATAAAGAAATTATATGGTTTATAAATAAATTAAATTAGTTTGAAAATAATGCAATTTTTGAGATGCCTAACCTGAAGTATAAACAAATATATAACATCTAACTTGTAATATAGAAGAAATACTTAGAAATATGGGTCACATAACATCTCAATGCACCTGAGGAATTGTATTTTTAACGCGAATGAGATGAAGTATTATCACCTAAGGAGAAAAAAGAGTATTGTTTTCGAGATCAAAGCAAAAATAAATAAATGCAAAATATCGATATCATATGCTGTATTATGATAATATCCGTCTTTCTTTACTTGATTGACACAAACGTCAGCTGCATAAATGTTTGGAATTGTTATCTGAAATAATATGCAATGGAATTAATTTTACAAGAGAAATAAACGCGCAATCATCATACAATTGAGGCTAGATCTGTATTAATAATTAGTCTAATTTTTAACTAAAATTTTTCGAGATATTCTATTTTTAATTGTGCCCTTCCTTTTTTAGCAAAATATTGCGTGAAAAAATATTTATTAATGTATTTCGCAAAAGTATAAAATAGTGTGACGAAACAAACTAAAATAACATTTTTCTTCGAGTATTATACTTTCCACGGCAAAACGTCTGAAAAAAGAGATGTGTATACGTACCTTCTTCATGCTTTAACAACAACAAAAGACGTTAACAACTTATTGGTTTCCCATTCAAAAATTTATCTGCATCATTGTAACACAGTTTCATTCATTTATCGAAAATTTTGAAATTAACTTAATAGGTTATGTTTATAATGACAGCTACCTTGTACACTTAATACAGTACACTTACCAATACGTATAATGCAAATAATGCAACTTTAGCTTGCACGAAAATATTTATCCACTCCGGATGGGCCCGTTAGATTCACTTTAAAATTTGTATTTTCAATAGAAATACCACTACAATTTTCACAAAGTTAATCTTAACACGACGCGCTTTCACAAACGTATAGCGTCAGCAGTGTCCGCTTTTTGCACCTTATTTGAATATTGAGAACTTTCACAGGTATTGACATTGATTTACAATGTAGCCATAATTCATGATTTCAAATCTTTTGAGTGAAGAACGTGACGCTAACAGTTGCTATGGTAACCAAGATGGCTAGAAGTGGTGGAGCGCGAATGGGGACGAAATTGGGGGAGCTGATGGCTAGACTGTGTATTCTTACATCATGGGCAGTTGGCTTCCCTTTCCATTCGCGCCAGCCCCATGCATCGCCCCCACTTTTCTGTTTTCTTACGATCCGGAGGGGAATTGTCAGTTAAACTAATCCAACAGATGGCGCTGCAAAAAGAAGGTCTGTCTTTTTCATTGAATTGTATTAAGAAAAAGCAAAAATAATAAAAAACTTGATGCTGTTTGAAAATAATAAAAAAAAAATAGATGAAAAAATAAATCTAACTATTATTAATTATTTAAGAAAAGAAAGTCATGAAAATATGTAGTTTAATATGAAAAAAATTTAATTTTGAGATACATTTTGAAAGCAGTTAGGACTTTATATTTTTGTGATTTATTTTGATCATATTATTGATTTTATTATTTTTTAAAGTTAAACAAAATTATTTTTTTTTAAATTATTAATGTAGCTAATGAAAAAATTAATTATATTAAAGACCTCAAATACAAAAATATTTAAAACATACACATGATCAGACGAATTAATAAAAAATATATGACGTATATTATATATTGAGGGAATAATTTGGTAAAAAGTTAATGAAAAGACTAATAAATAAGAAAGTGGATTTAAGATTATTTAATATAATGTATATAATTATTTAAATTGAACCGAATATCATATATGCATTTATACAGTGCAATCATTTATTTGTTGCTTAATCTTGAAAGCTTTTTCTCGCTGTATTCAAACCCTACTAATTTTATCAGAAATTTTTTATTTAAAGGAGATTTTTAATGGAATAGTTAATTATATTATTGCAAACCTCATTTCTAAAATGGACAGACCATAAACTATTAAACTCTATAAACAAAAGTACCGTAGTCATGACGGAGTGTAGAAGGAAATTCACTTTTTCCGTTCAGCTTGACGCTCCGTACTTTTGTCTTCTCTATTTGTTTATTAATAATTTTTCTACTCAAAGCATGGAAAAACTGAAATTTTGTTCATAACAATTTTTTACGCTTTGATAACTGATCAGGAAAACTTTAAAGTGTGTAAAATTAATGTTTAGGGACTCATAAATAAAATAATTTGTTTATCATTCCATTTATTTGTTGGAAACAAATTTGATAAACAAATTAACAAATAGTCTTATTATCGGTAAAATTTTTTGGTGCTAAAAGTGCTTCACATTAATGTAGGAATTACATTCAATAACAAAAATAATCTAAAAGCTTATAATAACTATTGTTATAAACAATTCTTGTGGCACAATATTATAATTTGAGATTTTTCAAATTATTATCTCCTTCAAGCGCCAGGAATTAATTCCATGAAACAATAAATATTTAATAATATTTGATAAAATATACCAATTAAAATTTTTTTAAATACGTTAAAGAAATTCAAAATTTTGGTCCTTTTACATAGAAACTTTTTTTTTACACTGGAAATATTTTAAGCTGTTGGGTGAATAACTGCTAGTCACAAATATATGTGAGACGTTAACAATAACCATTGTTATGAATAATTCTCGTGACAAAATATTCAGATGTAAGGTTTTATTAAAATTTTTATTTTCTTTAATAGCTACCATGGCTACGGATATTCCTAAAAAAATGTATCTTTGATCATATTTAGTGGAATATAACAACTTACATGTTTATAAACAATTTACATTAAAAATATCCCAATGTTGGCAGTATCACTCGGAAAAAGTCGGGTTTTCAATCGTAATAGATTGGAAATGAATCAAAACACTGCACGCTAAGATTCACTCAATACAAAATCTTTTGACAATAACCCACCGACTTGGCCATAAAAAAAATTAAATTTGATAAAACCTTAAGTTTAAATATTTTGTCACAAGAATGGTTAATAACAGTGGTTATTGTTAACTATTCTAAAATTTTTGTGACTAGCAGCCATTTGTCCAATAGCTCAAAACATTTCCAGTGCAAAAAGAATTTCTATACGAAAGGGCTGTTATATTGAAAAAGGCTCAAATGAGTTTTTAAAAATATGTGATATCTCTAACGAGATATCACGTGCCTTCATTTCGTTGGTTACAGAGTAAAGTCAAGATTAGAACTGAACTAGTGGCCCTGAAGCCCTCAAATATATAGGGCTGCTTATCTAATCGAAGGAGGAAGCTGTGACTATATTACAGCCCCCTTTTTGGATTGTTTTTGGCCTCTAAAAACCTAAAATTTCAAAGATCTAGGTGTAATTGTTTTTGGTATAGAAACAGTAGTATTAATCATTGGAACAGCCTCTTGTCGGTGTACAGTATTGGCTTTGTTTCCGAAGCTACAGTTTGTGTAACAGTTATCTATCAAACGTTTTACAAGATCAATTATGGCGTTGAATAGTCCTATTTTATACATAGTCAGGAAGGTGATTATGCATAGAGATGTGTATCCTAAATATCTTAACCATTCTAAAGCGCTTTCTTTCCATGTTTGGACTCGGTGATGGCTTGAAATTGTGTCTAAAATGCTTTCGGCGTT
>NC_046663.1:130295928-130298140 GCF_010883055.1 Belonocnema kinseyi
TACGTAGAATAGAACCCTACTTAATTCAGGCTCTAGTTTTAACAAGAAATAATACTTTTCAATTTTTAACGGGCTTTACCTTGATAAAGTCCGGAGTTCTTCCTGGGTGGATTCCGTAGAGTCCGAGATGTCTTTAGATTTTCGTAGAAATCTTTTTTCTCTTCTTAGGTTCGCCTCAAAGATCCAATTTTTATATTATATCCTTTTTTAAATAATTCCATAGAATCAGGATTCGAAAAAGTGGATCCTGGCAGGATCGCCAAAATGTTATATTGAAAAAGGCTCAAATGAGTTTTTAAAAATATGTGATATCTCTAACGAGATATCACGTGCCTTTATTTCGTTGGTTACAGAGTAAAGTCAAGATTAGAACTGAACTAGTGGCCTTGAAGCCCTCAAATATATAGGGCTGCTTATCTAATCGAAGGAGGAAGCTGTGACTATATTACAGGGCAAACATTTTAAATTTGTTTATCGAATTTGTTTTCAAAAATTTAAATTGTTATATTTCATCAAATATTATTAAATGTTTATTATTTAAAGGAATACCTGAAGTCGTTCTGGCCATTGAAGGAAATTATAATTTAAAAAATCTCAAATTCTAATATTTTGATACAAAAATTGTTCATCACAGTGGTTATTATAAACTTTTAAATTATTTTCGTTATTCAATGTCATTCCTACATTAATGGGAAGCACTCTCAGCAAAAAAAAAATTTTCACTAATAATAAGACTTTGTTCATACTTTGACTGGAAAAAATATTGATAAAAAAATAGAGGAGACAAAATTTCGGAAAGTCAAGATCTATAGGATTTAGTGATCTCTAATTTGAAACAAAAAAATTCGAATTCGCAAGAAAATTGAAGGCTCTGGACATTTTTTAATTAAAAAAGTGCATTTCCTCCAACTATGCGTCATGAGTACAGTACGTTTGTTTATAGATTTTAATAACTTATAGTCTATTTATTTTAGAAATGAGGTTTGCAATAATACAATAAACTATTTAATTCAAAATCTCCTTTAAATTAAAATTTTTAAATAAAATTATTAGGGGCTGAATGCAGCGAGAAAAAAAGCTTTCAAGATTAAGAAACAAATAAATTATTGAACTGTATAAATGTATATATGATGTTGGGTTCAATTTAAATAAATATATACATTATATTAAATCCATTTTTTCATTTATCATTCGTGTCATTGACCTTTTTTCAACTGATTCCCTCAAACATTTTAATTACAATTACCACTACTTTTTAAAAATATTTCCTTCAAAACTTCAAATTTTAAAGATTTTAAAGGAACAAAGATTCTTTACTTTGCAACTTAAGTTGTAGCCTTACTTATTCTAATTATTATTATATTTATATTAGATATAAGTAATATATTTTTCATTAATTCTTCTGATCATGTATATGTTTTAAATATTTTTGTCATTGAGGTCTTAAATATTATTAATTTTTTCATTAGTTACATTAATAATTTCAACAATAAATGATTTTGTTCAACTAGAACAAATAATAAAATGAATAATATGAGCAAAATAAATCACAAATATATACAGTTCGAGCTGCTTTCAAAATTTATCTCAAAATTAAATTTTATTCATATTAAACTACATATTTTCATGGCTTTTTATTTTTTAAAATAATTAGTAATAGTTACTCTTATTTTTTCATATATTATTTTTTGTTTATTTACAAAAAGCATCAAGTTTTTAAGTATTTTTGCTTTTCCTTAATGCAATTCAATAAAAAAGACAGACCTACTTTTTGTGGTGTCATCTGTTGGCCTAGTTTGACTGACATTTCCCCTCCGGGTCGTAAAAAAACTACTACTTCATACACATACATGGTCGAGGCGCGGGCCTGGCTTGCAGAGACAAAGATATTATAAACCTAGATGCGGTACGGGGCGTCGAAGTGGGGAATTATATATATAGGACATCACATTTTCTGCCCTATCGAGGTGCTGCCCTCATCGTACTACGAAGTCGCATTCTTGTTTTCTAATTCTTCGTAAAATATGACAGTAAAGCAGTAGAAAGATTTTTTGAGGTTAGAAAAGTTTGAGTGTATGTATCGCTGAATTTTTTCAGATCTGAAGCTTGCTCCAGGTTTTCGGTACAGTCTTTTTTTTAATTATAAAAAAAATGTTCTCGAAAAATCATATTTTCAATTTTTAAAAAAGTATTATAAAAAGACATTTCGAGG
>NC_046663.1:130298240-130304578 GCF_010883055.1 Belonocnema kinseyi
CCAAGTGGCTCTTGGCAAACTGTATGGGCTGGTGCTATTTACGGGGAGCGGTGGGTAGCGGGGAAGTGACTTTTTTCGCCGGACGCGCCGTCTATATTTATGTCGGGTAACTAAGCTCGCACCGCATCTACGTTTATAATATCTTTGGCAGAGACGAGTATTTTTCAAGCATGAAGGACGTAAACAAGGATACTTACATTGGCTCATTAAATTCTATTAATTTTAACTTATTTTCATTACAAATAGTTTATGAAGGTTTAATCAGATGTTTAAACTTCTTTAAATACTAACGTTCTCTCATTGAAGCAGTTCAATATTAAAAATTAAAATCTGCATATACCTTCTTTAATTTCGAGCATGAGATTAAAATCGTCTTTCGGCAGGAAGAATTTTTCGATTATTTATACTCGAACTGCAGTTTAATAAAAAAAAAGTCATGACATTATTTACATTTATTTGCAGTTGTTCAAATCAACACGTTTTGCATCAAAAATGTACAAATTTAAACCCTGTGGATTATTAATTCTTTCAAGTCTTCCAAACTTGCACTTTAAAATTCTTTACATTGCAAATTCACACTTTAAAATAAATTATTGTATAATAATAATAAACATTTCTAAAAATTGTTAATTGAGCTTATTGTAAATTATCGTGTGATACGACATTCGTAATATTTTAAGTGATTAGATGTATTTTTTTCCTCAAAATTGGTCAAATTCCCAGTCAAAAAATGAATTTACTGACATATTTCTCGTATGATACAAAAAATTCCTACCTTCCCCGTCAAGCGGTTACCCTGATTTAAGAAGTACTATCCTCATCTCTGGTACTATATAAAATCATGAATAAAAGAATATTTTCACTTCTTTCAGTTTCACGCATTTATGACAATTTTTTTACCATTTTCTATTCATATTTATTTTATTGTACGAATTTTCAGATAAAAATATTCAAACTAAAAAAATCGCATTTGCATTTATTTCAGTAATTTGAAAGTTAGGTGAATTTCAAAACTGACAACCGACTTATAATGATAGATATCAATTCATTTTCAACTGCATTTCTTAAAAAATTCTTTATTAATCTTTTTTTTTATATTTTGTAATTATTAAAATTATTTCACTTTCATGCAAAACACTATTTTTTCGCTGTTGAAACCTTACACTATATGCAGTATAAACATAACCTGCATTCCACATACCGGTCAATAAGTTGCTGTTTTTTTCCTTCGGTACATTGTTTTCTGCATTTTAACCACCTTTTTAACTGACAAATGGTATTTTTTCCACATTTTTATGCAAGAATTCTGCACCTGGCACATCATTTTCATTCACTTTTACATTAAAATTAGGTAAAACACTGTACATTTTACCAAAAATATGGCTGAAATTTTTAAATGGCCGCTAACTGACATGGCGGCGCCTAAGCTACCGCTATTAAATGAAAAGGACTATAATAAAGAGACCGATCTCCGTACATGCGTTCTGACTGCGGTGACCAGAGACAAAGATATTATAAACGTAGATGCGGTGCGGGCTTAGTTACCCGCGATAAATGTAGACGGCGCGTCCGGCGAAAATTGTCAGTTCCCCTCTACCCACCGAAATTATAAAAATGCCGAAATATAAAACTTTCGAATTGAAAAGTTCACGAAAAATAAAATTCCCGACAGTTAGGGTGCAGTCTCATGAAGATAGAGTAGTAGAATAGTGGAACAGTTTTGACCAATGATGTACCTGCACAAGCTCTCGCAGTCTATCCGAAATCTTTGTGAAATATTTAAAATCTTTGAAATATTTGGGAATTAATTGAAATCTTTAAAAAATCATTAGAGTCTATGAAATCCTTTATATCTATCCAAAATCTTTGCGAAACCTTTCAAATCTTCGAGATATTTGAAATCTTCGAAATATTTCTGAAACATTTGTGAAATTTTTGAAATCCTTAGGAATCATTTATGCCTTTGCGAAATTTTTGGATCTATTGGAAATTTCTGTGACATCTTTGAAATCTTTTCAAAATATTCGAAATCTTTCAAATGTCTTAAAAATATTTTTGAATTACTTGGTATGTTTTGGAAAATATTTAAATCTTTGCGAAATATTCCAAATGTTTGGGAAATCATTGACTTCTTTTTGAAATCTGGAAATCTTTGAAATATTTTTGAAACATTTGTGAAATTATTGAAATCTTTAAAATATTATTGAAATGTTTGATCATATTGGTAAAAATGATTGAAATCTTTATGAAGTCTTTTAAAAATCATTTAAGTCTTGGTGACATCTTTTTAATCCATCCAAAATCTTTGCGACATTTTTTTTAACTTTTGAAAATCATTCTAATCTTTGTGAAATCTTTTTGAAATATTTAATAAATATTTGAAATAATTTTGAAATATTTGGTAATATTTGTGAAAATTATTGAAATCTTTAGGAAATCATTGATGTATTTGTAAAATATTTTAATTCTATTCCAAATCTTTTCGGAATATGTGAAACCTTTTATACCTTTGGGAAATCATTGAAATCTTTCGGAAATCCTTGGAAACATTTGCGAAGAAACCTTCGAAATTTTTTTGAAATATTTAATAATAGTTGTTAAATTATTTAAATCCTTGGGAAATCATTGATGTCTTTGTAAAATATTTTAAATTTATGAAAAACCTTTGCGAAATATTTGAAATATTTGTGAAGTATTAGCCATTTTTTTAAACAAATTGAAATATTTCCGAAATATTTGAAAAGAGTGGAATATTTGAGAAACCATCATCTTATTATTTTTCAGTCATATTAATATTCATTTTTTATTACTGAATAATAATTTACATGATTTAATTTAAATCAAAATCAAAACGAGATTAAAAAACATCTGTAACCATAGAAATGGTATATTTTACAATAGAATGTAAAAGAATCCTCATAAACGCCATCAAACATCTGTTTGTATAATGATTTTCACTGAATTCCCCATCGGGATCCCCTCTGTGATTTATGTCTACACCGTCCTTAAATATAGTGATTTTTTCGGCATGACTTTGAGGGAAAATGAAATTTCGGACAATTGAATGCCTACCCTCCATGAGACTGCGCCCTAAGATATTACTGAATTCGAAAATTTCCCACAGAAAATTTCTGAATTATAAAATATCCAAACTAGAAAATTTCTGAAGTTAAGCAATAGAAAAAATTGTTGTTCATTAAAGATTATTTATTTATTTAAAATACCATAATTGAATCTTTGTATTAAATACATTTTTTTAATGTTTGAAGTTTAAAAAATTATGTTTTGAATTAAAAAAAAATAAAAACTTTCCCCGGAATCTTAACCCAAAAATTTCTAATTTCTTAAAACCTTTACAAATTCTGAAAAAGAATGTAAAATTTTATTTCAAAATATTCAAAAATGTAAATTTTCTTTTATCTCTTAAAAGTCTTCTTAATATTAAAATTATTTGTTAAATTTTTAAAATTCTGTTTTTAATAAATTCGAATTATTCCTATTTTTTAATTATGCAAAATTATGAAAATTACATTAACATTTTCCAGATTTTTTTTACAATTTTTTTAAATGTTTTAAAAAGTTGCAGAATATTCGCTCAAAATTATTTGTTGATAAATTTGATGATTTTCTATAAAAATCTTGAAATCTTTTTAAATATTCTCTTTAAATTAACTTTAAAAATAAAAAATTGTAAATTTCCTCATGAAACTTAAGAAAACTTTTTTATAATATTCAAAACTTTCAAAATTCTTAAAAAGCTTTTTCTTTCGAAATGTAAAAAAATCTAAATTTCGCTCAACATTTGTCGGCATCTCAGCAAATAACAAACTGAAAACATCCACTAAAATCATATTCATACAAAACATTGGAAAGAATTTCTTGTTTTTCAAAATAAATTGTTAGAGAAAATTTTAAAAGATTTCTAAAAATTCTGAGAAATAATCCATAATATCTTCAGCAATTTTTTTATTTTTTAGGACCTAAAAATTGTAAGAAAAATTTGGGTGTTGAAGTGTGCAAGATTACATGATTTTTGCACTTTTTCCACAACATTTAAAAAATGCAATGACCCTGCCAAGTCTTCCAGGTTTTGGGTAAAAGAAATAATTAACGTACGTTATGTTCCATTTGTGTTCTAAATCAACATTCATACCTGTCGTAACACAAAAGTTGTAATTAGCCTTTCGACTGAAGTGTACTTTAATAAATTTTTTCAATTTCACTACAAAAAAAACTTTAAACAAATTATTGAAAAAATCGATTTTGAAAGATTTTGAATTACATGCTTAGAAGCATTTTTTAAACTTTGAACGGTTTCAAGAGAATGAAACAATATTCTTAAGATTAATATGAAAATTTAGAAGAATTTGAAATTTTAGAAGAATCTGAGTGATTAAAAAAAATATTTCCAAAAATTTACCAAATTTTTTTGAAAAACAACTTACATTTGTAACACAAAAAATAAATTTTATACTATGATTAAGTTTCAAGCATTAAAAAGACAAATTAAATAGCTCAATTTTCAACCTAAAACAACGTATTTAAAAAACGTTTAATTTTCAATAAAAAGAAGAATTTTCACCTAAAAAAATTTTCTGATAAAAAGCAACAAAATTGAAAACAAAATTTTTAAAATTGTCAACCAAATAGATGAATTTGTTTCTGAAAAAGATCAATTTTGAACAATAATTAAGAAAGTTAAATTTTCAATTCAAAATCAACAAATTTCCAAAAAAAAATTAAACTTTTAATGAAAAAGATGATTTTTTAACCGAGAAGATAAATTTTCTACCAACAAAAACAGTGAATTCAAAAAATATATAATAATCTTTAAACACCAAAAACGTATTAATTTGCAATCAAAATGTTTGTTATTTCCCACCATATTTTATTTTTTTATCGTTATGTACTAAAAGAATGATTAAAATTTTGATTAATAGGCTCTTAAATTAATCTTTGAATACCAAAAAAACAGTAATTTTTTCAAAATGTTTAATTGTGTATAATTTTAAAAATTCGCTTAAGATCATTCAGATTCTTTTATGTAAACTTTTTAATCAAAGCATCCCAAATCCACCTAGCCAGTTTCGGAACTAGAATATAGACCATTCACGCGAAATTACCCACTCCGATTTTGTCTACCGATATTGTCAAACTGGAAAAAAGCCGCCCTGTTTGACCGGTCAAGTAGAACCGTCTATCATCTATTTCATGTCCCAAACTGGCCTGAGTAATTGGGGGCGTTTTATTTTAGTTCGCAAAAGCCTCAGGTAATAGGTGGCGCTGGCGAAAATCGTTCGAAATTAAATACATGAGATCGCCTATCTCCCACCTTATCTCTGCGGTAACTGTACATTTATTGCATTTAAACACAATACTCACAAGGAAGGGGACATGCGCACTGTGATTTTCTATCTCCTTTTCTCCCGCGAGGGTTGTGCGAGTGAGTGTCAGTGTTTGACAACCACAACACATTTTACCTAATATTATACTGCCACATTATTCAATCTGCACATTTTATATCATTTTATGATTACAATTAAATCTGTATTACTTACCCATACTTTCTAGGTTACAATTTGTCAACTTAGTTCTGTACAAAACACACAGAAATAAATACGCACGTATATTGACAAACTTAATTAACCATATTTACCGGAACATAACCTTAGTATTTAGTTGTCATTCAACACGGCACTCACTCGCACATTTCTTGCGGGAGAAAAGGAGATAGCAAATCACAGTGCGCATGTCCCCTTCTTGGAGCGTTGGGAACAAACGGCTAAGTCTGGCAATAAATGTACAGTTACCGCAGTTAAAACTCCAGACGTTTTGCACAGCATGATCAGTCTCCTTATTATTACTCCGTGTTGAAACCTTTTCCTATCGTAGAGTTGAGTCGCGGTAATATTCTCCGTATTTTCAGCAGAAAAATAACCGTCGTTACCGGTAACGTTTCTTTCGCTTCTTTCGTTACCGCTCACATTGCGACGCGATCTGTATGTTAAAATGTAAATGAATGTGAACTTCAAAATACGTCGTAGTTGTTGATCAGTTTCATGGAGAATAAACGTATTAATGCACATGGTTGATTTCTAAATAAGTAACATTTAACGAGAAAATTGGTGTATTCTTTTATTGTCTTTCATATCCTTACGCGTCTTTTATTGTTATTACTTTAATAAAAAAATTAAATAAAACGGTTATTTTTGCAAACAATAGTATTGAATTTTTATTTATATTATATACCTACTTAGAATGTTTTCCTGAAACCACCCTCTTATTTTACTCTTTTCTATTGGGGCCATCCATAAATTACGTAACACTTTATAGGGGGG
>NC_046663.1:130304678-130308230 GCF_010883055.1 Belonocnema kinseyi
AAAATGGTCGGGAAATTGCGTTACGTAATTTATGGATGGCCCCTATTATTATAGAAAATGACGTATTTGCCAATGTCTTTCCAAAATATTTGAAAACATAATATGTCAATTTTTATTAATAATGAGCATAGTAATAATACTTGTATTCTTCATGATGGTGTGAAACTGCAAAATGCCTACAACGTTTGAGCAGATAAGATTAGATAGCCTTCGAAACATTCTGTTCAAGAAATGTTTTTCATATACTTTTTTATGTAACAAATACATACGTAATGGTTGTCTACTCAATCTGCAAAGTGTTAAAAATTAAAAGGAACAATATTTTTGCAAAAAATAATGTGCGCATATATTTTTAAGCAAAACGAAATCCCATCTTAGAGGTTAAGGAACGCTTTTAAACGTGAAAGTTTTCCCACAAGTTATTTAATGTGACGAATATTGAAGAATATTATATCAAATAAATGCAAAAACAATAAGCTATTCAAATTTAGTCTTGAAATTAAAAAAAATATCGTTACCATTCATCACGAGAGAATTTCCTCCACTTTACCGGAAATTTCTACCGTTACCGGTAATTTCAGGTAACGGCCCAACACTATGCTGGCCAGGGATATGTACGCATAATACATCACGTATATTAATTACATGGTTTTGTACATTATCTTACTACGTATATTACGTCCCATGGACATAGGAAACACGGGACTAGGCATGTCATTGCGGGGTTGATACAATGAGGGGGGAGGTCCGCCATCTTTCGATGTCCCGCGACAAACATAGCAGTGGCCACATGTTTATATTTTCATGCACAGTTTGTCGGCCAAAATGCCCATGCGCATAATCAAGTGGCACATCGTAAGATGGCGGCTCTCCCCACTCATTAATTTCTTCCCCCTCCCGGGGATTCAACCCTGCTCGCCCAAGTTAGGATGGCATGCCTAGTCCCGTGTTTCCTATGTCTATGATTACGTCCTCAGTTTTCTACAAATGTATTTTACATTTGATCACGTGAATATATAGGCGGGATTTCTTAATTCGTTATTCTAAAAATACTTAATTGCCTTATAGAATTAACCAATATTGAGCAATTAATTAATTATTCATCGTTATTTATCACTTTCCTAAATAAATTGTTTAAAAAATAATAATATACGTGTTTATTGACTTTCATAATATTTTGGGTGTTTTCCTACTGTGTATCTTGCTCATTTGTTAAGTTTATAGCCTGCTTACACATGTCCCTTAAAGAGAAAATATAATTCTTTGGTATTTTAAATAAACGAAAATCTTTAGTTTACCCGGTTTCCATTATCCTTTTGGAATAAAGTTATTTAAATATCATGTATGAATATGTCATATTTTATGTAAGAATGCACTCTACACAAAATTTGCAGTGAAACCCCATGAATTATCTTGAGATCTCAGAGAAATCTTCAGATATTAAATTAAATAGTTAATAAGGGATTATTTTAATAAATAATTTATGACAAATAGATATTTGTTCACATACCTGTGAGCCTTTAGTCGCTTATAACCTGTGTTTTTAAAAACTTTTCGACAAAGTAAACACTTCGCAACATTTTTACCTTTGAACTTCTGGCGCTCGAAATTAATGTTTTCCTACGGTATTCCTCCGTGAGATGTTTTCTTTTCTACCTGCTTCTTAACATGTTCACTCTAAAAACTTAAATTAAATCGATTGAACAGCTTTATAAGAAGTTATGTCAATGATTCAAATCTGTGAAATGCAGTCCCACCCAAGCAAATTATGTTCGCCATCTTTGAAATGCATTATACATAGTTTTCTACAATTTTTGACGTATATTACGTCTTTTATGTATTATGCGCAGAAAACCTCGAGTGACATGTCACAACCCATCTCTGATGCTGGCTGTTGATCACGGTCGCATATAGAGGTCCCGAAATTCCCGGGAATGGGGGTACCACCATTACTGAAGCCCTCTTGTTTCTCCTGATTGTCGCTAAACTGGGAGGCGCTGCGATTAAGTAGTATGTACAGCTGTTTTATTATTCTCAACCACGTTCTTAACCTAACCTGCGATGTACCAACGATCGTTAAAATATTGCTGTTGTCAAAAATGCCCTGGAAATGTGCAGTACCAAACTGTTGAACAAATAAGAATGACTCAAAAGAGAACCGATCTACATTCAAAGTACCTGTAGGAAAATTTCATATTATATTTTAGATAACCCAGATAATTGACACGTAATTTTGGAAAATAATCCTTTACGATTTTCGTTTAAAAACAAAAGCTTTGAGTTTAATATGCAACGTGATATTTTTTTAAATCTTTCTATGTTGATTTTTTCATATTCCGTTAGAATATCCTCGTTTAAATTAACCACGCATTCCACTACTCATCTACACCGTCCCTCGTGGCAATTTGTAACGTCACAGGTCGTCTCATGAACCGTGGTACCCCGACTCCCGGGAGTTTCGGAACCTGTATATACGACCGTGCTGTTGCTTGACCAATCCAAAGATATTATAAGCCTAGATGCAGCACGGGCCACGGAGTGGGAGAACGATATACATATGCGGCACTTCCCATTCTCAACAATTGACTCGATTTCCCTAGGAGCGTTTAGAGGAGTGATATTAAGGTTAATGCCGTGAGATTGACAGAGATGGTAATAAAGCACTCTTAGTGCCGCATTGTGCGTTTGGATGCAGGTTGTTCCCGCATGAGTTGGACAACTAGATAGTATGTGAGCTAAATGCTCGGGGTGTGCATGGCACGCCCTGTAGCTATCATCAGGAATGTCTTGGCCCAAAATGTAGCGGAGGTATGTTAAGGTGGAAATGACACCGTCTTAGCATGCCAAAATGAAACCCTCTGTACCAGACTTCAATCCGGGCGATTTAAAGAAAGCAAACGTTAGCTCACAAGACAATGACTGATCCTTCACATTTCTGTGGAAGATACCGTGCATCCTCTTATCTAAGAGCTGTTCACGAAAGTTTTTCTCTTGTGCTTTCTTAATCCGGGCTTTCAGGAGTGAGTACTCGAGATGGATTAGATTTGATGCATTTTGCTCACCCCTAATACTGAAGTCAAGTCCGAGTGTTTCAGCAGCCTCCTCCGCTGCTTTGTACAGAAATGCTCCTTTGCCTACTTCCTCGTGATTCCGGACCATTTTAAGAAGAGGGTCTCTTCCATTTGCAACTCTATGTGCTATACCCAGAATAATACTGTTGTAAAGACATTCAAGACTCAATATTCCGCGACCCCCTTGACGGCATGAGATGTACAGTCGCGGAACGGAAGACTTAAGATGCATGCTTTTGTTCATGTGCATAACCTTTCTTGTCCCGATATCAAGAGATCTGAGCTCGTTCTTCGTCCATGGAACTACTCCAAATGAATAGAGTAGTACCGGGACGGCAAGGATGTTCGTTGCAGAACTTTGTTCCTCGCCGACAGTTCAGAAGACCAAATCTGTCGGATGAGACGTTTGTATCTGCTTCGGAGAGTATCCTTTATAGATGTGACATCCTGAATGCGGCTCTGTGGCACGCCCAGGTATGTA
>NC_046663.1:130308330-130316565 GCF_010883055.1 Belonocnema kinseyi
TCCCGCTGATCCATCGCATTGAATCCATTTTCATTGGCTCCCCCAGCTCTAGATTGGTCGGCATTGTTGGCCGACCCATTGTCGGGAGCCCCGCGCGTTCTGCTGTTTCTATGGCAACCGCGACCTTTGCCTACGTCTACGAGAGGAGTGGGGCCAAGGTGGACATTGAAAGCCAAACCGAACGTGCCAGTGATTTTTTGTTTCTCGATTCTCGCGCTTACCTTCGCCAGCCATATCTATAGCTGACTCGGGGCTGGCTCTGCACGCCGAAAATATTACAATTAATGAGGGCACAAAATTATTATATTTATTATTATATTAAAGTTAAATAATTTCTTTTACGGTTTCTTTTTGAAAAACCGAAATTTTCGAGATAGCACATCCCTTTTACGGGTTTGAGGGCTTCCGCTCCCTGTACATATATTCACAATTCCATCCTTAGTCTAACTAAACTACTACTTATATTCTACTCTTTTGCATTACGTAGGATGAACAATAGTAACAGTCGCAACATTAATTCTCAAAATGCGCGAGCTTCTAGGGCTTCCGTTACCTCTTACCATAAAAAATAAAATCTCCACGACATTGAAAACAAATTACGCTTTTTACTGTCCTGTTTCAGGATTACCCGTTTGGCTCTGCCCTACTCCTTTGCTTTCCCTTACTTCTTCTAATTTCTTCATCCACATGACTCCCTGTCCACTACAATCCAAGATCCATCTTACACACTCATCCACACTCTACTGCCTCACTTCCTCTCCTGTACATCTCTCTAATATATGTGCCCATGACTTCATTTCATATCCACATACTCTACATAAATTCTCCTCTTCATCCATTTTCTTCCATTTTTATTTCTTGCAGATATTCTGGTTCCGGTAACCCTTTGACCATTACATACCATCTATTGTACCTCGAATCTATTATCTTTGTCCATCTCTCTTCTTCTTTAACTAATAGCTCTAACTCTATGTCCTGCCACTTCATAACTGCTTCTCATATATTAGAAACCCTTCTCATTTTTTCCTTTCTTCCTCCCATTTTGAATTTCCAAAATTGCCTCTCGCTTCATTGTTCTGAATTTCTCTCAAACATGCTCGTGCTATTCTGACTTCCGCTCCCCTTTTTAGCTTCTCTTCAAACCTTCAGACTATTTTCATTTTCCTAGTAACCATATTTTCTCTTCCTAACTCTTCTCTTAACATGTATCCTAGGTAACTCCAGCTAACCCCCATTACCCACTTTAAAAATCGCTTACACATGCTCTCTACTTTCCTTTGTTCCTTCCATCCCCAGATCTCCAGATCATAACACATCACCGCCCAAACCAACGCATCAAACAACCAGACTCTCATTTTCCAATCGTTCTTAAACCTTCTCTTTCCTATACCCCATACTTGGCCCGTTCATCTTCCAAACGTAATTTATTTTGCTCTTTCTATTTCTGAAGCACATCACCTTTGTCTTATCTACGTTCACCGTCAGATCTTTTGCTCCCACATATTCTTCGAAGATTCTCATCATTATGTTCATCCCTTTCTCATCATCTGCTAAGAGAACTGCATCGCCCGCGTATGCTAGAGAGTACAGTTTGCTATTACCCAGAACCGTTCCTTCTTTCCATTTCTCCTTTAATTTCTCCTCTAAGTCTGCCAGCAGGATATTACATAGTAACGGACTCAAAGGGCGCCTTTGCCTTAGACCAACTTATATTTAATTCCGAGGAAAAATTTGATGTATTCACTACTCATTTAATTATTAATCAAAATTATATTAAAATTCTTTTTTTTTCTTTTATTATTTGAAACGTATAATCTTTTTTCTTATAATTTGATTAATTATAAAACCAGTAACTAGACTGTAGCTTGCATAGATCTGAAACGTTTCAATAAATTTTTACATTGAATTTAGTGGATTATGCAATTTAACGTTTTCATTAATTTATAACGCATTTTTTCTTGAATCACAACAAATTATCTGCCTGCATCTTTTCCAGATAGATAATAATAAAAGCCAGAATTAATTTTAAATTGTATCTTTGCACTGTTTAAAATTTATATATGTATTCATTTTGTTATTAATTTTAATATTTCTATTTCAATAAAATCATTTCATGGAGTGAAATTCAAATTGACAGTGTACCGAAAAAAGTCCAGTTATTAGCACTGAAATTTCAGTATACATGACAATGGTTGTTTAAATTTTTCCAATATTCTGTCATTAATATATCACTGAATTGGTCTCCAGATAATTAGTTTGAAATTTTTAAATTTATCTGCTATATCATCAGAGATTGTACCTTACCGGCAGTAGATCAACCCTCCAAACCATGGAGGCAGAAAATCTACAGAATATCGATCAAGTTAAGAATCTTCAATAACAGAAAATGCTTAACGTGTTAATAAGACTAGATGGAAATTAATATTTTTAAAATAAAATTATTTCTTGAAAAAAAGATCCTACTCCATCTTCACTCCATTGGGAATCGAAACACAAAACTTAATTAAAAAATTTAATTTAATTATTAAAATTAAAAAATTTAAAAATTTAAAAATAATCACTGGTACCATTAACACCTAGATAAAAATTAGCGTTATGTTCTTGTATTAAGAGCTCTTATTCTGATCCCTCTAATAGCTTAATTGGAAAAGCACGTGACCGGAAATCAGAAGTTTTGTGGTTCGATTCCCAATGGAGTGAAGATGAAGTAGGATCTTTTTTTTCAAGAAATAATTTTAATTTGGTCTCCAGATTTTACTTTTCTTTTTATTCTTCTCAATTTTGAATTTAATATAGTTTAATATTTTATTTGAAAAACACGATGTTTGTCCTTGTAAGACCTTCTAGATTTTTATATTATAGAATCAATCTTATTTCATTTTTATTGTTTCAAAATAAGTAACACCTAAAACTTTAGTTTTCCATGAAATAAAATACTTTTATTGAAAACAAAGTCGTTTTATTTCTACAAGTCTAGAAAGTCTTGTAGAAAAATCTATAAAATAGAAGCACAAAAGACAGATTTTTCAAAAAAATTCTTGAACTGTATCAAAGTAGAAATTACATTTTGAATCGAAAATGTAGAAAACCGATAAATTTTGATTTTATTTCAAATTTTTTAGGGCAGTTAACTACTTGCAATTCTTATACTCACCAGAATTCACAACTTCAAAGAAGTCAAAATAGTTTATAAAAATAATTCAAAGAATCGAAGAATCGAAGAATGCAACAAAATTCAAAAGAAATATAAGGTTTATAGGGGTGCATGTCAGCAGTTAAGGCTATTACAAAAAAATGAAAAAGGAAAGAATTCCAAGGAGCTAAAAAGAATTCAATAATTTTTTTTGAACCGGGAAATGACCGGAAATTTATTTCCTTGATTAAAACGGCCACCTGAAGTTCTTAGTATTTTTAAGTTTGCAATAACAAAGGAAAACTATCCAATTCGGGGTTTTAAGTGTTTAAAAATGGTAATTCATTTTTTTTTCATAAATAGTTTCGAAATAATTTTCACATTGTAGCAAACAAAAGTCCATAAAACACGAAGATAAGATTCTAGAGAACACACTGTAGCATGAACCAACAACAAAATTGTACGGTCATGGTTACCATGGTGATTTGTAATTATAAACTGTACGAACGTTTGATCATCACATGAGTTATTCCAACGCTTCCCCTCAAACGTGCGTTCATAATATTTACAGTTTATCAAGAACAAACTCCCATCCTTGTGATATGTTCTTGAAGCTTAGGACCTCCAAGTCCTTTTGCTAGCACGTCGGCCATCATCTTCTCGGTTGGTAGGTAACAGATCTTGATGTTTCCGTCCTTCAAAACATCATGCACAAAATGATGACGTATGTCTATGTGTTTAGTCCAGGAGTGAAATACTTCATTCTGTTCGAGTTTCTGGGCTCCTTGATTATCATTCCAAATTGAAGTTGGTTCTTCCATTTGGACTCCAATCTCTTCCTCCAATGCTTCAGTTGGAGCTATGTACTCAGCCTCTGTACTGGAAAGAGCAACTGTGCGCTGCTTCCTGGCTTCCCAGCAGATCGTCGCTCCACCAAGAATGACGACGTAGCCTGTATACGAACGTCGATCGTTTGTACAGGCGCCCCGATCTGCATCTACAAACCCTTGCAGTCTAATTCCTGTTTTTCTGAACGTAATTCCATGGTACTGAGTTCCTTTCACGTAACGCAGGATTCCTTTTGCTACAACCCAATTTTCCTTATTATAACAAGTGTTATACTGACTCAGTAAGTTAACAGCAAATGCTATATCCGGACGAGTTCCCACAGCCAAGTACATCAATGAGCCAATTAGTTCTCGAAAAGGATACTGCTTTATGTCTTCTTCGTTGAAAAATTCAGGCTTTGTTAGTTTTGTACCTGTATCCAGGGGCATTGCGACTGACTTTGCGTTTTCCATCCCAAAACGCTTTAAAATGTCCTCAACGTTGTTTCCCTCGGAAATTCTAATTTTATCCTTGTCCTTGGTAAATTCAATTCCCAGACAATGACGAATTTCCTTCAGGTCCTTGACATCAAATGGAAGTCTCAATTTTTCTTTTATCTCAGCAATCGACTGGAGATTCTCTGAGGCCAACATCATGTCGTCTACGTGAACCGCTAAACCTTTCATACCACTGTCGTCCAGCTTGTCGTAATCCGTACAAACCTTTCTTTAGGAGACAAACTTTTTCTCCTTTCTTCAATTCTTCCAGCATCCTGGTGCTTTTCGTGTAAAGTTCCTTCATGTTCTTTTCTTTCAGTTTCGTCTCTTCAGCTGTACGAGTTAAAACATTTTTGTATAAATCTGGCAAATTCATGTAGATTTATTCTCGAATTCTTCCGTTCGGGATAATGTTGCGAACTTGTGGATGATCGACGAGCTTCCAGGTGTCGTTTGCGATAAGCGATTTGAATTCATCTTCGATTGCAGATGACCAGTCCTCAGCATGGCTTCCAGACATCGCCTCACGAAAAGGAATTTCCGCTACCCCAACGATTTCTTTTGACGGCTCTGCTTCTTCTGGTTCGTTTCTATCTTCTACCACGTGAAAAAGTTTTTTCTGTCTTCTTCTCTGCCCTATTCGAAGTATTCGTGATCTACCTGGTGCTGTTCTTAATTGAACATCCTGTGCTTTAAGTTTGTCTGAAAGTTCTTCCCCTTGAGGTAAATGCTCTTGTTCCATCACCTCTTCCTCAGAAGTTTCAACAGGGTCTTCCATTTGAACTTGTTCTTCTTCGGGATATCTTCTTATATTGTTCGTAGAATTAAATTCCACTTTCATAAATTCCTGTTTCAAAATTTTTGTTGCTTTCTGTTTCTGAAACTTTTCTCTCGGATCCTCTGTGATGAAGTCGTCGTATGTTTCCCTTTCTGAAATTCATAATGGAATTTCACGTCCCGCGACGCGATGACTTTTCTGTCAGTAGGAACCCAAAGCCTGTAAGCTTCTGATTCTTCTGATTAACCGATAAAAATGCATTCTCGGGATCGTGCCTGGAACTTTCCTTTTGTTGGATCTTTATCCAGAGCGTACGCCTTGCATCCGAAGATCCTGAAATACAAAATATCAGGTTTTGTTCCAAATAAAACCTCGTATGGTGTATTGCTATTCACACTTCTTGAAGGACTTCTATTGCGAATGTAGTTAGCTATTGTGATCACTTCTGCCCAAAATGAGGAAAACAGCCTGGATTCAAGTAACATACACCTTGTCATTTCCACCAGAGTACGATTCCTTCTCTCAGCAACTCCATTCTGATGCAGGGTGTGAGGGACGGTCAGCGTTCTTTTTATTCCACAATGATTCAGGAAATTATCGAATTTGTTGTGACAGTAGTCTGTTCCATTATCGGACTGCAAACATTTTATAGACCTGTTAAATTGATTTTCCATTAGTGATTTATATTTCTTAAATACTTCAAATACATCGATTTTCTTCTTTATGAAACTAATTTCACACCATCTGGTGTGATCATGAATAAATATTACGAAATATTTGGCCCCTCCTAGTGACTTTGTGCCCATCGGCCCGTATACATCGGACTGGACGATTTCTAGCGGTTCAGCTGATCGCTCAGATTTCTTGGGAAAGGCGAAACGTGTGAGCTTACCTTGTAGACAGATCTTATAAGCTGGCAAATCCTTGCTTCTTTCCAGATCTTCTTCCACTAGGTTTCCATCTCTGACGACTTTCTTCAGGTCTCTTTCGTTTAAAAGCCCCATGCGCTGATGCCAATTTTCTAAATCAGGTTTCTTCTCATCAACTGTCACTAACGTTCTCTGCTCCACTTTTTCATGAACATAATAAAGATCTCCGATTCTTTTCGCGCACCACTTTGTTTCACCTTCTGCATCTTAAATGAAAGCCCCTTTCTTTTTGAATAACGCGTCATATCCACTCTCCGTGACTTTGCTAACAGATAGCAAATTTGTTCGCAAATCTGGAACGTGCAGAGTGTTATCCAAAACCAACATATTTTTATCCAAATTATCAGAGATATTCACTTTTACAGTTCCTTTCGCACATATTTTTCTCGAAGCACAATTTGCGAGATTCAGTGAACGTTCTAATGTCGAGAATTTTTCGAATTTCTGTTCATCTTTACACATGTGTAGTGTGCATCCACTGTCCAAACACCACTTACTTTCACTGTAAGTTTCCCCATTTTTTAGCACGTGGTCTCCTGCTCCTTAAAGTGTTTAGAGAGGAAACAAGAAAGAGTTTGGACGACATGAATTGGGATATGAATAGGCAGGGAAACGATGTAAGGGGGGAAGTGAAAAAGATCAGAGAAAAATGAGAAGAATGGGATAAACGTTGGAATGAGGAGAAAGACAAGGTTTGGGGTAAACTAGAGAGCATTGAGAATAGACAGAGAGAGGTTGACGAACAGAAATCTAGAGAAATAAATCAGTTGGAAGAACGGATATCCAGTCTAGAAATTAGGAATGAGCATATGAGGGAACAGACAGAAAATGAGGAAATAGTTCAAGGGAATGAAAAGAACGTCCGAAGTGAGAATGAAAGTTTTAAGAAAAGACTCAGTGAGACCGAGAGAAGACTAGAAGGGGAAGAAAGGGCAAAGAGGAAAAATAACATAGTAGTTAAGGGATTAAAAGTGGAGAGTGAAACAGGAGAAGTGGAAATAAGAAATCTTTTGCGAGATATTAAAGTGCAGGTAAGGGTAGAAAAAGTCAAGAAAATAGGAGGGAAAGAATTGAAGAAGATCTTACATGGAGGGAGAGGAAAAGGAGATAGCAAATAGAGCAGAGGGCTTGGGTAGAGAGGAAAAGGGGCCATTTGGTGTGGATAGGGAGAGACAGGTTATGGATAAATGGGGAGGAATGGTGCTCGGATGAAGAATTAGAACAATTAAGGAAAAAAGAAAAAAGTCTTGCGATAGGTAGGGGGAAGGGAGATGAAAAAGAGTCTAGAAATAAATCAGAGGGGTTTTCCAAACGGCAAAGGGAAAGAAAGTGATGAGGAAAAAAGAGGGGAGGGAAGAGAGAAACGTGAAAATAGCTTTCTGGAATGTGACAGGTTTGAAGAACAAGAATAAAGGATTTTGGGAGGAGTCAGAAAAGTAAGATATGAGTATGATGAGTGAAACTTGGGAAAATGACAAGGATTGGAAGGGAATAAAACAGCTGTTACCGAAAGGTTATGTGTGGACAATGCAAGAAGCAAGAAAAGAACACGTTAACGGGAGAGGGATGGGCGGCATGGTGTCAGGGGTGAAAAAAGAATTAGCAATAAAAGGGAGAAAAGATGGGAACATGGAGGAAAAGGATGGAACAATGATAAGAAAAATTATAATTGGGAAAGTAGAAATAGCGGTGGTGTGTGTATACAGAAGAAGAGGGGAAGAGGAAGGCTGGGGAGTAATAAGGAGGTGGAAGGAGGAAAAGAAGGAAGAATTGGTTTTAATAGGAGGGGACTTAAATTCATGGACTGGCGAATAAGGGGGAGGGTTATGGGATGAAGAAAAGGATGCATTTATAAGGAAGTCCAAACATAGAGAGACGGACAGGGAGGGGAGGAAGTTACTAGACATGATAGGAGAAACAGGATGGTTTATATGCAATGGTTATATGAATGGAGATGAGGAAGGGGAAATCACATTCATAGGAAAGGGAGCAACAGTAATAGACTACATCTTGGCTGAAGAAAGAATGCGGCATAGGATAGGGAGTATGAAGGTAGGGAATAAGATAGGG
>NC_046663.1:130316665-130324884 GCF_010883055.1 Belonocnema kinseyi
GAAAAAAGAACATGAGAAGATGCTGGAAATAAAAAGACAGAGGGGAAAGGAAGAATATAAAGCAGAGGTAGAAAAGGCGATCAAAGAAGGTAGGGCGTGGGACGTGAAAAATAGGGATAGAGGGGAAAGGGAGGGCGTTAACGAAGAAATATAAATGGAGGAATGGACGGATTATTTTAAGGGTCTATTAGGGGGAGAGCAAAATAAGATGAAAGGGGAAAAGTGTAGGATAGTCCAAGGAGAAATGGAGGAAGGGAACAAGATAACAAGAGAAGAAATGTATAAGGAAATAAATAGGTTAAAAAGAAACAAGGCGACGTGAGAAGATGGAATGGAGAACGAAGCGATGAAGTTTGGAGCAGAAGGGATTAGGGATGGGATGTGGAAGATCTGCAACAAGGTATGGAAAGGGGAAGGTTGGCCGTAAGAGTGGACGATAGGACTGGTTGTACCGCTTGTCAAGAAAGGGGAAGGAAAGAAAGTAGAGGAATACAGAGAGATCACTCTCATGTCAGTCGGCTATAAAATATATGCAAAAATCTTAAGAAAAAGGTTGGAGAGTCAGGTAGAACAAAAAGAAAGTATCCCACATAATCAGACGGGGTTCAGAAAAGTGATATCAACTATAGACAACATCTACGTACTTAACTATTTAGTTAACAGAAATTTGGGGAGAAAGAAAGGAAAACTAGTCGCGTTGTTCGTAAATTCCAAAGCAGCGTTTGACTCAGTGAACAGAAAAGTGCTATGGCAGGCAATGAAACAGAGGGGTGTAGAGGAAAAGTTGGTGGAGAGGATAAAGGAAATTTTTACTGAAACTAGGATTAGGGTGAAAATTGGAAAGAAAAAGGGTAGGTTTTCTGGACAGGCAGAGGTCTAAGGCAAGCGTGCCCGTTGAGTCCGTTACTATTTAGTATCTTATTGGCAGACTTGGAGGAGAAGCTAAAGGAGAAAGGGAAAGGAGGAACGGTTTTGGGTAATGGCAAACTATACTCTCTAGCATACGCGGACGATGTAGTTCTATTAGCAGATGATGAGAAGGGGATGAACCTAATAATGAGAATCTTCAATGAGTATGTGGGAACAAAAGAGCTGACGGTAAACGTAGATAAGACAAAGGTGATGTGTTTCAGAAATAGAAAGAGCAATATAAATTACGTTTGTAAGATGAAAGGACAAAAAGTGGAAATTGTGGAGGAGTTCCGTTACCTAGGTTTTTGGTTTGAGGCAGAAGGGCGAAACGAGCTGCAGGTGAGGAAAAGAATTGAATGTGCGAATAAAGTAATGGGCCAAGTATGGAGTATAGGGAAGAGAAGGTTCAAAAATGATTGGAGAATGAGGGTCTGGTTGTTTGATGCGTTGGTGTGGGCGGTGTTGTGTTATGGTGTGGAGATCTGAGGATGGAAGGAACCTAGAAAAGTAGAGAGCATGCATGAGCAATTTCTGAGGTGGGTAATGGGGGTTAGCTGTAGTTGCCCAGGATATATGTTAAAAGAAGAATTAGGAAGAGAAAATATGGTTACTAGACAAATTAGGAGAGCCTGGAGGTTTGAATTGCAGCTAAAAAGGGGAGAGGGAAGTAGAATTGCACAAGCATGTTTCGCCGAACTTCGGAACAATGAAGCAAGAGGTAATGTGGGAAATTCAAAATGGGAGGAAGAAAGGAGAAAAATGTGAAGGGTGTGTAATATTCGAGAAGGGGTTATGGAGTGGCAGGACATAGAGTTAGAGCTATTGGTTAAATAAGGAGAAGAGAGATGGACAAAGATTATAGATTCGAGGTACAATAGATGGTATATGATGGCCTAAGGGTTGACGGAACCAGAATATCTGCAAAAAATAAAAAAGAAAGAAAAAATGGTGCAGGGTTGTACGGTTTAGATGGGAGAAGGAGTGAGAGGATGCAGTTATTGGATGGATGAAGAGGAGAATTTATGCAGATTATGTGGATACGAAATGAAGTCTTGGGCACATGTATTAGAGAGATGTACAGGAGAGGAAGAGGGACAGTTGAGTGTGGATGAGTGTGTAAGATGCATCTTGGATGGTAGTGGACAGGGATTGATGTGGATGAAGAAATTGGAAGAAGTAAGGGAAAGCACGGGAGTAAGGTAAATCCAAACGGGTGACCCTGAAAAGGGACAGTAAAAAACGAAAATTGTTTTCAATATCGTGGAAAATGTATTTTTTTATGGTAAGAGGAAACGGATGCCCTGAAAGCTCGCTCATTTTAGGAATTAATATCACTACTGTTACTATTGTTTATCCTGCGTAATGCGAAAGAGTAGAATATAAGTAATAGTTAAGTTAGACTAAGGATGGAATTGTAAATATATGTACAGGGAGCGGAGGCCCTCAAACCCGTGAAAGGGAGAGATTAAATACATACATACAAATAAATTCTTAACAAAAACAAGACGAATTTTCAAAAAATAGTTACATTTTTAACAAAAGACTTCAACCTAAAAATGACTTTTTATCCGTAGAATATTAATTTTTTTTAAATAGAATAGTTAAATTTTCGACCAAAGAGGTGAATCTAAAATCAGAAGAATGATTTTTTTACAAAATTAATTCAACTTTTAACCAACCTCCTGAATTCCTAACGAAACAAGATGACTTTATAACAAAATAGTTGCATTTTTCGCAGAATAATAAAATTTTCAACAATTTTCTTCCACTAACCCCCAAGCCCTGTTCGAACCATAGTTTTTAGCATGACCACCCCTCCCATTCAATTGGTAATGCAAAAGACGCGAGATACGTAAAAAATCTAAAAGAATACTTGTAGGATATTTTTCTTTAACTATAAAAAATAATATGACAAACAAACTCCTATTATTAGCATAACAACGCAAGATAGAGAAAAATGTATGAAAAAAGGATTGTATTTTTTAAATTTATTTTAAGGTGGTTCAGAAAATATAAATTTACAACTGACTGTTAAAAATTAAGCGCGAATGTCACGATAGGAATGTGTACCTCAAAACCTACAGAACTGCAATCTGCAATCTGCAATCTGCAATACTGCAATCTGAAGAGATCTTTTTGATAAAGTTTCATTCAAGCATTCCAAATGCAAATAATAAATCTCCGAGAGCGAAGCGCGGGATCCAACCGACGCGCGCCCCAAGCGCGCTCAAACTTCCGCGTGTATCCCGGTAACAAGCATTGAATTCAGAAAAATTAAGAATTTGTATTCCTATGAATACGCAATTTTTCCTTCGTCTAAAAATCCCCCAACAGGAACAGAAAAAATGCAAATCCTATTCCTCTCAATCGACTTAGTGAAATTTAACGAAAGCATTTATTTAACCTATTTTTCATTATTAAATCTTTTTATAACTTATAAATTCGAAAAATATTCAAATTTATATTTATTTATTCTTTAATAATTTATTTAAACGTCTTAAAAAATTCAATAAAAAAATCTATTCAAAAGCGTGAATTTAAATAATTTTAACTCCAGAGAGGCTCATATTAAATAAATTCAAAATATGACCAATTCTGAGGAATAAAAAATATCTCTGTGAGGTGCGTGACCTGTGAAATTAGAAGGAATTAAATATATTGGAAACACATTCTCTTTGGGAGAAGAGAAAACTGTGTGTGTTGGTCGCTATAGAAATATAAGTGAATAAGTTTAGAAGGTATCTTATTCTTACTGTGGCATTTTAGACAGATGGAAAAATCTCGCATTCAAAATAATAGAATAATCTTCACTTTTGCGCTGAAATCTGAATATATTAATTTTTCTCCACACGGAGAGACTTTGGATATCAATATTTCTTTTATCGCATATCCATAATTCAAATAAAGTGTACGAATTTAGGGATAATCGAGGTTCGGTTAGAAAAAGTCGAATAGTGACTATGAAAATGCAGACTAATATCTTTGATTAGAATAAATCGTATGAATTTTAGACTCTTATATAAAAAAATTACAGTATTTCTAAATCACTGTATTAAATTTTGTAATGGATTCGAATAACGAAAATTAGTATAGTGCTTTGAAAGAAATGAAACAGAATGTTGAACATTTCGTTATGAACGCCTTGCAATTTTTCTAAACCACCACGCGAAAAATGGGGGTCACGTGATGTTGTTTTTCACGCTGACGCATGGCAAAATGAAAGACGGAGAGAAGTGTACGAACACACACTATTCCATGCACTTCATATACTTCTTTATATATATATATATATATATATATGTGTGTGTGTATACACGCTCGGCTTGTCGCTCGCTTGCTACAGTGGGTTTGTTTACGAAGATTAAACTAATACCTATACGAATATATAAACCTATCTTATATCTATAAATCGCACACATTACGCTGAGACTTACGATTCTTTCGGTCCTTATATACTAAACGAGAGAAACGTAGCACTACTTGTGAGAAACTTATAATGCTAGGTCAAAAATTTCAGGTGCTCCAGACTTATTTAACTGTTTATCACACACATCCACCCACCCACCAACCACCCACACACACACATATATTGAAAATACATTACGAGATTTCGAAATCTTTCCAATGCTGTGAAATTGTTGAATGAAAAAGTACAATTTCTGATTTGCCATTTTTTTAAGCATACAAAAATTAATTTTTTTGAAAACCCACACACGAGGGAAACACGAAATTGAAAGACGAAAGTTGTGATGAGAATTTTCCCACCCAGCAGGCGGATTTTATTTTATTTTTTTACTCTTTATTATTATGTTTTTCACGATTAAAATAGAAACTAAGCACCCTATTCAAAAGCTATTCTTAAGAAATTTATACATCTTTTTCGAATGCACAATTTCTGTCTTCTCGTCCTTTTTCCTTATTTTGCATATGCTTAAGTTTCGAATCACCATTAGTATAAATTGTTCGTCTTTTTGAATACTGTATATATCCGTACAGAGAATGTTTGAATCTTGAAAAAAAGTTGTCTCAAAAATGTTTCTAATGTGCTCACTTTTTGATTCTTTATCCAAAATGGCTGGCTAAGGAAATTGACCTTTCGTTTAAGACACTCAAAAATATACCAAAGACCAAGCCAAGCTGTAAACTCTTTCGAAAGTTATCGTGCTAACAAACTAAACATCTACAGACTAACAGACAGACAGAATAATTTTAAAAAAAAATGTTATGTATTAAGCGACAGTTCTGGAGTTTCCAGCTGAAAGATATTAGTACGAATATTAAAAAATATTATGCTTAGAATTATCTCAGGGCGTCTACTGAAATTCTGCAAAAAAATTTCCTGACAATTCTAGGATGTTGCCAGGTATCTATAGATTTTCCCAAGGTGTAATTTTCCTGAATAATGAGCCACTCAGGTATTAAATATCACATTCTTTAAAGCAATTCTGACCCTACATCCCTTAAAAAGTATTACATAATATTTTTTAAAAACTCCCGTTATCCATTTTTAAATGGTTAAATGGTAGTTAACTAAGTTTATTATAAGTGGTAACAAAATAGGAATAAATGAAGCGTGGTCCAAAAAAAGCTTTTTTCTAAAACATTTGCCCTACAAATTTTTCCTTTCGGTGTCAAAATGTCTCCTGAATATTGTCATTATTTATAAAAAAAGTATTTAGGGATCTCTCAAGTCAATTTTCACACAAAATTGCTTTTTTAATTTCAACTATTAATTTATAATTTTACTTGAGTACATATGCATTTTATCCTTTTTCTATTCTAATGTAAAATAAAACCATTAACAGCGGAAACTAAAATAAGATAAGCAATTTTTTGCAAATCATGGGCTTAAGAGATACCTAAATTTTTTTAAATTCTGCCAATATACAGTGGACATTTTACACAAAAAGGAACAATTTTTAGGCATCGAGCTATTTCAGAAAAAAATAAGGATATTTTATAGACCACTATAATATGAATGGAACAATTACGCGAGTTAATTATGAATAATTTTTTTCTTAGTCCTTATAAATATATGACTGTGTGGGAACAATAAAATTTTTATATATAAAAGCCAATAATGTTACTTAATTTATTAAAGTAACTTCATAGAAGGACAACAAATTCCCTAATGGTACAAGCTTTTAGGAAAGTTATAATTACCACTAAAAAAATCCAACTCTTAACAAAAATGCCTTTAATATATTGAAGTCTAACCTGCTTGCGCCTACAAGAAAAATGAGATTCTTCATTTTTCGTTATAAATTTCTTTTTACTTTTTTAATAGATGCTTACAATTCGGAGCATATTTAACATATTCATATTTTCAGTAAAATATATTTAGAAAGAAATTCTGTTCGAACCTCCTGAAAAATGTGCAATTATATCAGACAACAATTTTGAACATTTCCCTTAAAAATTAAGATGAAAAAATAATTATTTATTACTTTTATGTATTTAATCTCTCCCTTTTATGGGTTTGAGGGCCTCCGCTCCCTGTACATATATTTACAATTCCATCCTTAGTCTAACTTAACTACTACTTATATTCTCCTCTTTCACATTACGTAGGATAAACAATAGTAACAGTAGTGATATTAATTCCTAAAATGAGCGAGCTTCCAGGGCTTCCGTTTCCTCTTACCATATAAAATGCATTTTCCACGATATTGAAAACAATTTTCGTTTTTTACTGTCCCTTTTCAGGATCACCCGTTTGACTCTGCCCTACTTCCTTGCTTTCTCTTACTTCTTCCAATTTCTTCACCCACATCACTCCCTGTCCACTACCATCCAAGATCCATCTTACACACTCATCCACACTCAACTGTCCCTCTTCCTCTCCTGTACATCTCTCTAATACATGTGCCCAAGACTTCATTTCGTATCCACATAATCTGCATAAATTCTCCTCTTCATCCATCCAATAACTGCATCCTCTCACTCCTTCTCCCATCTAAACCGTGCAACCCTGCACAATTTTTTCTTTCTTTTTTATTTTTTGCAGATATTCTGGTTCCGTCAACCCTTTGACCATCATATACCATCTATTGTACTATATACATCTATCTATAATCTTTGTCCATCTCTCTTCTCCTTGTTTAACTAATAGCTCTAACTCTATGTCCTGCCACTCCGTAACCCCTTCTCGAATATTACACACCCTTCTCTATTTTCTCCTTTCTTCCTCCCATTTTGAATTTCCCACATTACCTCTCGCTTCATTGTTCTGAATTTCGCCGAAACATGCTTGTGCAATTTTACTTCCCTCCCCCCTTTTTAGCTTCTCTTCAAACCTCCATACTCTCTTAATTTGTCTACTAACCATATTTTCTCTTCCTAACTCTTCTTTTAACATATATCCTGGGCAACTCCAGCTAACCCCCATTACGCACCTCAGGAATCGCTCATGCATGCTCTCTACTTTCCTATGTTCCTTCAATCTCCATACTCATCATTAGGTTCATCCCCTTCTCATCATCTGCTAATAGAACTATATCGTCCGCGTATGCTAGAGAGTATAGTTTGCTATAACCCAAAACCGTTCCTCCTTTCCCTTTCTCCTTTAGCTTCTCCTCTAAGTCTGCCTATAGGATACTAAATAGTAACGGACTCAAAGGGCACCCTTTCCTTAGATCTCGGCCTGTCCAGAAGACCTGCCCTTTTTTCTTTCCTATTTTCACCCTAATCCTGGTTTCAGTAACAATTTCCTTTATCCTCTCCACTAACTTTTCCTCTACACCCGTCTCTTTCATTACCTGCCATAGTACTTTTCTATTCACTGAGTCAAACGCTGCTTTGAAATCTACGAATAAAGCGACTAGTCTCCCTTTCTTTCTCCCCAAAATTCTGTTAACTAAATAGTTAAGTACGTAGATGTTGTCTATTGTTCCCATTCCTTTTCTAAATCCCGTCTGATTATGTGGGATACTTTCTTTTTATTCTACCTGACTCTCCAACCTATTTCTTAAGATTTCTGCATATATTTTATAGCCGACTGACATGAGACTTTCCATACCTTGTTGCAGATCTTCCACATCCCATCCCTAATCCCTTTTCCAAACTTCATCGCTTCGTTCTCCATCCTATCTTCTCCCGTCGCCTTGTTTCTTTTTAACCTATTTATTGCCTTATCCACTTCTTCTCTTGTTATCTCGTTCCCTTCCTTCATTTCTCCTTGGACTATCCTACAATTTTCCCCTTTCATCTTATTTTGCTCTCCCCCTAATAGACCCTTAAAATAATCCGTCTATTCCTCCATTTCTATTTCTTCGTTAACGCCCTTCCTTTCCCCTCTATCCCTATTT
>NC_046663.1:130324984-130332922 GCF_010883055.1 Belonocnema kinseyi
ATAAATGTCTCCTTTTCTTCATCCCATAACCCTCCCCCTTGTTCGCCAGTCCATGCATTTAAGTCCCCTCCTATTAAAACCAATTCTTCCTTCTTTTCCTCCGTCCACCTCCTTATTACTCTCCAGCCTTCCTCTTCCCCCCTTCTTCTGTATACACACACCACCTTTATTTCCTACCTCTTACCCCCCTGACCAAGCAACTATTTTTTCACTCCTAACCTCAAAAACTTCACACGCTCCAAATTTTCACTTCAAACCACTTACTTTCACCCTTCACACCTTTGCCTTCACTCACCCTTCTTCCTTTACACTCGATCTCCGCACTTTCTGCCTTTTCTGCATCCACTCACCCTAATTTCCTTCACCAAAGCCAAAAATACACCACTTGACAAAAATAGTTCTTTCGCGATCGGTACCGGAAACGGAAACCAATTATTTATTACTTAAAGTAATTAAAATAAAATAATATGGCAACGTGAACCTCCATATTCTGAATTTTCAACGTAATTTTAAGTTTTCAATATTTTACTTACTTTTAGAGCAGATCTAGAACTATTATTTACTGAATTTTATCTTCCCAATAATCTATATTTGAAACTTGGTAACTTATTATTTGCGGGGTAGCCGCTGGACAAAAAGTCGGAAAATGACCGGGAATTTTTTTAAACTGGAAAAAGCTAGAAATAATTATGATAGTGAATTTATTTATTTACAAGGAATTTCACAAATTTTTAGAAGAACCATCTATCAAATGACTTGGAATGTCACTAATATCATATCACATAATGTATTTCAATTAAAAATAAATTCAATTTCAACTTTTTTTTAAATGTTAAGTTTAGTTGTTAACTGTTTTCGTTCCTACAGCATTCACTTCACAACGCTAATTCAAAAATCTTTTGCTTGATAATTTTTCAATTTTATGTCATCATTTTTGAAGGTAAATTTTTTATTGAAAGGATTCAAAAATAAAACAATATAAATTATTTAATGGTTTTCAAACCTAAACTGTATTTCAAGTTTTACTAATTGTACAAAAATTATTTTACAATATGATTCTATATCGGTTTTTTGGATTACACAATTTACAGATGTTGACGTTAAAAATTTAACTTTTTCAATACGACAGCCTCAATAATTAAGCAAATTGAAATGTGCTGATTCAAACTTTATAAAATAATTTTAATATAAAAATCACTTAAAATTAATAAATTCATTAATTAAACGATTTTATTTTATAAACTTCTAATTTTTGTTAAATTGGCAGTACATTTTATATTTGTGAAGTTTTTATTGAGTTGAAAGAGATACCGTTTTTTTTTAAATCGGAAGAGGCTATTTTTTATTTTTAAGATTTTTATTGTGTTTAAAGAAAGAATTTTTTTTCGTTTTTTTTTTTGTCTGAATTAAAAGAGGATAATTAAAAAATATAGAAAATTCTAATTTTTGTTAAATTGGTAGTACATTTTATATTTGTAAAGTTGTTATTGAGTTGAAAGTGATACAGTTTTTTCTTTAATTGGAAGAGGCCATTTTTTTATTTTTAAGATTTCTATTGTGTTTGAAGAAAGAATTTTTCATTTTCGTTTTTTTTTAATTAGAAGTAGATAATTTAAAATACATATTGTTATTGAGTCGAAGGGGAGGAAGTGTTGATTTTCGAATTTTCTGGATTTAAAAGAGGAATTTTTTTATTGCTATGTTTGTTATAGAACTGGAAGGAAGGGAATTCGTTTTTTAAAGTTTTTTTTTTTTAATAGGAAGATGCACTCATTTTTTGATATATTTGGATGATATATTTGCTGTTTTTTAGGAAGATATCGTTTTTTAATTGACCCAACTATCATTACAGTGAAGACGATTTTTTGATTGACATTAGGGTCGATCGTATTTATTTTTAATGTGTTTTGCAATTAATTGAAAAGGTATTAATTTATTTTTAATTAAAAATACAAATTAGACGTTTTATTCTTTATAACCAACTGACTAAATGGATTTATCAATAAGACTATGTGAATCAGTCTTAACTTATATATTTTCATTGATCTAAATTCATTGCAATCTATATTTTCCAAGGAAACTATTTTTTTAAATGTTTTTATTGAGTTGGGAGATGGACATGTTTCATTTCTTCATTTTTTCAGTGTTAAAAGCTTCTATTTTATATGTGTCAATTATTAAGATTTTAAATAAAAAATTTCGAAATTAAAATTATTTTAAACTTTAATTTAAATTTCACTAATTACGAACATTTTTGTACTACAAACGCACGCATGATTGACGAGATTTGGCAGAGAATCCCAAGTCATGAGCCCAGTACAGTTAAGACAGAGATTAGGTGGGAGATAAGCAAACCCATGTACTTAATTTCGAACGATTTTCGCCAGCACCACCTATTACTTGAGGCTTTTGCGAACTAAAATAAAGCGCACCTAATTACTCAGGCCAGTTTACGAACTGAAATAGATGATAGACGGTTCTACTTGAGCGGTCACATAGTCATAAAAGAATCTGAAAGATCTGAAGGGAATGTTTAAAATTATACACAATTAAACATTTTGAAAAAATTACTGTTTTTTTGGTGTTTAAAGATTACTATATATTTTTTGAATCCATTGTTTATTGGTAGAAAATTTATCTTCTCTGTTAAAAACTCATGTTTTTCATTAAAAAATTAACTCTTTTTGGAAATTTGTTGATTTATTAGAAAAATAATGTTCTAGGTTAAAAATTCTACTTTTTATTTAAAATTAAACTTTTTTAAATTCGTTCTTTTTGGGTTGAAAATTGAACTATTTAATTTGTCTTTTTAATGCTTGAAAATTAATTTTGGTAGAAAATTCATTTTTTGTGTTATAAATGCAAGTACAAATGTAAGTTGTTTTTAAAAATATTTGGTAAATTTTCGGAAATCTTTTTTTTTTTAATCACTCAGAATCTCCTGAAATTTCTAAATGTCTGAAACGGAAGCGAATTTTTCTTAAAATTTTAAAAACTATTAAAAAATTTAAAAAACTTGTCTTAAAATATTCCGATTCTTTTTTGCGGAATTTATAGAAATGTTTAAAAAAATTTAATATCTTTTTAAATTTTATCAAAAAATTAATATAAAAAAAATCCTTTCACATTATCGTATAAATCTTAAGAATATTATTTTATTCTCTTCAAACCTTTCAAAGTTTTAAAAAAGTTTCTAAGCATGTGATTCAAAATCTTTCAAAATTGATTTTTAAAAATAATTTGTTTACAGTTTTTTTCAAGTGAAGTTGGAAAAATGTATTGAAGTACAGTTCAGTCGAAAGGCTAATTATAACTTTTGTGTTACGAAAGGTATGAATGTTGATGGTGAAATGGTGGAAATTTAAAATCCTTATTGAAAATGTATTTTTTTGTTTGTTTAAAATTGAAGTACATATTTGTTAAATTAGCTGTTTTTTGATACACCTTGAACTTTTTTTCAAAGATTTTTAAAGTACTTTTGAATTTTTTTGAATAACCATTCTAAAATTTTTTTAATTTTTTGAAATTTCTTAAAATAATAAAAATAAGTTGAAAATTCCTTGACATCTTTTAAAACCTCCTCAAATATTTAAAATCTTTTGAAAACTCTTGAAATTTTTTAAATCTCTTGAAAATATATTGAAATTTTAAAAATACCATGAAATATATCAAATCCTTTAAAACCTCATATTAAATTACTGTAATAAATTGAAACCTCCTTGGAATCTTTTAAAATTCTGTCAAATTTGTCAAGGAATTTTTGATTTATTTTTCTAATTTAAAGGAATTTCAAATAACTTTAACAATTTTAGCAGAGTTATTTTAAAAAGTTCCCAAGTATATGTTAGAAATGTTTAAAGGGTGTCAAGGTGTTTCAAATGATTTTGAAGGTGTCGAAATACTTGAGAGTATTTTAAAAGGTTCCAAGAAATTTTCAATTGATTACAGTAATTTAATATGAGATTTTTAAGGATTTGAAATATTTCAGGGTATTTTTTAAATTTCGAAGAATTTTCAAGAGATGTCAAAAGATTTTAAAGGATTTTAAATATTTGAGGACGTTTAAAAAGATGTCAAAGAAATTTCAATTCATTTTTATAATTTAAAGGAATTTCTAAGAATTTTAACATTATAACAGGATTTTTTTTGAAAACTCCAGAGTACCTTATAAATCTTGAAAAGACGGCAAGAGGTTTCAAAATATTTTGAAGGTTTCGAAATATTTGAGAGTATTTTAAAAGGTTCCTAGGAATTCTCCATTGATTACAGTAATTTAATATGAGATTTTAAAGGATTTGATATATCTTAGGATATTTTAAGAGATTCCAAGGAATTTTCCATTGATTTCAATAATTTAGTATGAGATTTTAAAGGATTTAAAATCTTTTAAGGTATGTTTAAAATTGTATGGAATTATCAAGAGCTTTGAAAAATTTCAAGGGATTTAAAATATTTTAGGATGTTTTAAAACATTTCAAACATTTTCAATTAATTTTAATAATCTAAGGCAATTTCAAAGAATTTGAATTAAATTCAATTTTTCAGGTTCAAAATGCAACTGCTTTGTTGAAAATTTAGTTTTTTTGTTGGTTGGTGATTTATCATTTTATTTGAAAAAATTTGTTTTTTGAAAATTGAACAATTTTGTAGAAAATTTTTGTTTTCTTTTGTTTAAAAATTAATTTCTTTTAACTGCAAGAAAATAATTCTTTTTTGTAGAAAAGTTGACTATGATTAAACATTAATTTTTGTATAGAAAATTAGACTTGGTGGAAAATAAATTTGTTTTGTGCAAAGTTCATGTATTTGGTTAAAAATGCCTTTGTTGGTAAAAAATTCAGCCTTTTTTTATAAAAATTTAAATTTTTGTAACAAATTTAGCTATTTTGTTGAATACAAATTCAACCACTTTTTTTTTTTAATTTATGTATCTTACTCAAAAATTTTTTTTGTAAAAAACTACTTGTCTTAGTTGAAAGTTGAACTATTTCTATTAAAAGATAGTCAAATAGCCATTAATATTAATATAATATTTTATAATTATAATATTAACATCAATAATATATGTAATAGTAATAATATGCATATTATATACACCTGAAAAACATAACCTCGGAATCGACTCATGCATTAATTCAGAATAACGCGAAACGTCAAAATCGCCAATTTCTTTAATTTCTTTCTGATGGGGATCGAGATATAAATAGAAAACCACCAAAGTCTTCCAAAACTGTCAGATCGGCAACAAAGATGTCTTTGTGGTGACTAATTGATTAGAAACCATGGACATAGGAAACACGGGACTAGGCATTCCATCCTAACTTGTCGAGCGGGGTTGACTCCACGGGAGGAGGGAGAATTTAATGAGTGGGGAGAGCCGCCATCTTACGAAGTGCGATTTGATTATGCGCACGAGCATTGTTGCCGACAAAGTGTGCATGAAAATATAAACATGTGGGCGCTGCCATGTTTGTCGCGGGACATCAAAAGGTGGCGGACCTCCCCTCTCATTGCATCACCCCCGCAATGGCATGCCTAGTCCTTTGTTTCCAATGTCCATGGCAGAAACCAATCTCTGGCAGAAACTTAATTGATAAATCATTTCAGAAATTGTTAACTTTCGTCAATTACCGACGCGCAACTTGCGGCTTCAAAGTAACTCTTAGGTAGTCCGCCAAGAGGGCGCAGTTATCAACGCATGTTTTTCACATTCTCTTATTCCATTATCTCGGCAATCTCCCATCTCATCTCTGGGTAAGGTGGGAATATGCAAGCTGCCATTCCGGTTCCCCGCCAAATTCAAAATCACTAAATTGACATCGAATTATATAAATACACTTGCATGATATAATTTATTTTTAAATTATACTGAAGCATTGTTATTAAAACATAAATTTTAATGAAATTATATGTGATATAATATATGAAATATTTAAATTCGACTATATGATTTTTTAACTCACACATTTGCCAAAAAGTATCTCTTGCAAAAAATATAATTGCAAACGAAATTTTACTCAGTTTATAGATAGGCGTGCGCTAAAATTATAAGCATATGATTTTTTAAATAAATATTAACAAATAATAAAATAGTAATAGAGTATAGGTCAAACATTAATACAATACTTTTTCAAGAGTTTATTATGATAGCTATTTATATTTCACATCATACATCCTTTTTATTTGCGTGGGTTGATGTGCGTCGTTCTGTAGAAAAACGGGTTCCTAACCTTACTTTCTTCTGGATCTCATTTCGCTTTAAAATATCAAAAAAATGCTCATAGGCAATTTAATTACATGTTAACATAATCTTTAGACCCCTTATATTTGAATTATATTGTGCTAGTTATAAATATTAGTAATAACTTCGCATAATCTCACATTTAAATTCGGTTTCCATTTATCGCGTCTACAATTTATGATCCACATTGACAGTCTTTCTCTTCGCCCTTGTGGAAAACGGTCAAGTTTAAATCCATCCTCGCTTCTATTTTTACAAAACGGAGCACTGCAGCAGACCATTTTTCTTATATTCTAAACTTAATTTTAATTAAACTATACGACATGCTTATCGCACTGTTTCCGGCGAACTGTCTAGGAACCAGAATGGCAGTTGCATATTCCTGCCTAATATAGTACCCCAGTAGTTGGTCCGATGGTGCGATCGTCGTGAATTCGCGACGATATGACTAGTCGTAGTCATTTCAATACACATTCTTATTTAAGAATACTAAAATTTCTTACATTTCTTGCAACTTATGTCACTTAAAATTCTGACTTTTGACGAAAAGTTTTACAAAACTTGTTATTGGCCATTATCACTTTTTCGCACTCACCATTTTCATACAGTAAGACTTTTTCTCAACGTGAATACTAATCTTTGCTCGCTCAAGTTTATAATCATACATAAAGAAATATCATCTCTTATCATAGTAGGAATCTTAATAGCAGTATCCCGATTATCCCTAAATTCTTACATTTTATTTTAATTATACATATAGAATGAATCAAATATTGATATCAAAAGTCTTTCCGTGTATTCTACACTTATTGCCGGGATACACGCGAACATTTTATTCTCGTTTGTTGAATGTTTCAATGTATAGTTTCATTTAGTAGAATTTCTACCGCCTCTTTTTAAAAAAACCCAAATAATATTATTTATAGACAGTGCATTTTAATTGCAAAATGACTTATTTTTTCCATTAAAGATGTAGCAGCTAAAAATATTCATTACACTACAATTACATTTTAATTAAATTTAAAGGTACATCTTATGCATGTACATACACTCTTGATGCAAAATTCATTCATATAATTTATTCATTAATTGAAAATAATAATTTGAGATTCTCAATATAAAATTTGTATTTTATATTTTTAAGTATTTGCCGACTTAGTGTCAGCCCTATTCGACTTTAAAAAAGATGGCCGGATCTTATTGCTAAAGTTTCCATGTGCGTAATTTCGCCGTATGGCGGCGCTTTTTGCACCTGGCCCTACTTTAACATGATACAAATATTTTAGAGTGTTAGTTACATGTATACAAGAAATAGATAGAGTGAAATAAACTGCGGAATAATTATTTCTCAATTTGGGCCATTTTCAGAAATAAGTGTAATTGATTTAATTTCATAGACTAATGAATACCCTAAATTATTTTAAATACATCGAATTTTGTTTCTAAATTATTCTTATTCACAATTTGTTGAAGAAGGGAAATACATAAATATATAAAATGTGAAAAATATACATGTTTGTGTTTCTAAATGACAGAATTATATACATTAGAGTGTTAAAACAATGCATTGCTCTACCGATAGAAATCTCAGAGTGTACGAGGGTGGATTGATAAGTTTCCGGCCTGACCAGGAGATGGCGCCACTAGGCCTACCTTGAGGTGGCGTTCTATAGTACCATCCTTAGATAGCTTGTAGC
>NC_046663.1:130333022-130352109 GCF_010883055.1 Belonocnema kinseyi
CAGCCTTGGAGGAGATTATGTTGAGAAATAAAAAAAAAATTCTTAAAAACGTTGTTTTTCTTGGTCAGGCCGGAAACTTATCAATCCACCCTCGTATGCTAAAGATTCTCAAGGCTCTGGGACGCTCTGAGAAATTCTCCGCAGGCACTCAGGTAGATATACTTAAAAGCCCAGGTAGCTCGTTTAAATGTTTTAAATGCTTTAAAATGTCCTTTTCAAATTTGAAAAAAATACGATAATCAATAACAAGCAGAGAGGCTTAAAATAAAATGAGAATTCGATCATAAATAACAAACAGAGAGGCTATATCAATATATAGAGTAGCCGCCACTCAAGGGTACTTTGTTAAGCTTTCGGATTAAAATTTAGAAGTAAATTTTTTTCCATTTCATAGTTAACAGCCTAAAATGGAATCTACGGGCAGAGACATGGACTTTATTACCTCCTCTTTCATTTTCGAAAACTTTCAGAGTGATCCCTCATTACGTTTAGACTTAAGTTGGGACAGAAAAATTAAAAACCAGGTTTGGTCATGCGACCCTCTCGTCACACATGGCCTTAAAGTATATATTTAATTACAAATATATAAAATAACAAAAATAAATATATTTCACAATTACTTACATACCTGTGCCCTTCATGAACAATATTTGCATGGGAAAAAAAAACTCTTTAATGCCGATACCAGAAATTCAAAAAAGAGAAGTTATGTACAGATCTACCGGTCCGCAATCTTGGTACGTAATTTACTAGGTATTTTACCTGTTTTCTACGTAAAATACTTCATTCAGGTAATTTACGTAAACAAAACCTCCAGTTACGCGTAACTGCACATTCCTCGTCTTTTTCCCGCTAGACGAAATCCCTCCGCTCCGTACACGGGTCAGTTGGCACTCAGCCATGGGTACGGCACTCAGGATAAATGACGGGAGTAACTCAACTCAGATAAGCGCGCCCTCGTGGATTTCCTCTTAACTAAAAGTTGAATGAAATTGATGAACCTACCGACTCCTGCTACGAAAAGTTTCATAACCCTGAGCGTAGTTAAAAAATTCTTTAATTGTTAAAAAGTTAATTATTAACTGTTAAAGAAATGGTATAAAATGAGAAACACACAATTGTGCAATGTTTAAATTAGGAAAACTTGCTATTTGTTTTTTCCACATTAACCTAGTTGTTCGTTGCTGGAATGGCAAACAAACTCAACTGTTGCACATGCGTATTGATTCACTTGACTCTCGCGCGACTCTCTCGGATCTCCTCTAAATTTCTACTGCCCGCCCCGCATTCCCCTATAAGTTCCTAAAAAATATGCCTGAGCATGATCTAACAAATACATGGTCTAGCCACTTGAGGGCCCTGTTTCGTTCAAGTAACGCAACCGCATAATTCCACCATTTTGTTAGTTTGACCGCGCAGTTTGAGTTTGACGCGGAAGACTGTACGGCGAACTGTTATAGGAAAATCAATATGCAGGAAGAAATATTATGAGAATATTAAAAGAATGAATTAAAAAGGAACTTGCAATGGATATATTAAAACATTGGTAAGGAAATAAATTATATTCAGACCAGAATGTAAGTTTGTAAATATTACTGAATAGGAAGGATTAAAAGTATATACAATTTTTGAAATTAATGATATGATTAATGATAATGATTCTAATGCTAAATAACTTACACGTATAAACTGGAAGGTACTAACACTTTTAAATTGAACAGTTTGAAGTGAAATGAAAATTAACTGCATAATGTAGAACTTTTATAAATTTTAGAGTTTAAAGATTGAGATTAGTTCCAAAAATATAAATCCACGTGAACATTTTCAACAGTATAAATTAAAGAATCAAGTAATGAACTTTAGAAATTTACAAAATTATATATTACTTCAAGTAATTTTAAGCTAGACACATTAGAACTTACCTTCACATTTCTTAATTTAGAAGTTTAATTATTTTTATTTTAAATAGTCTAGGCATCCGTCAAAAGTTTAAAAATTTTATTTCAAAATATTGAAAAATCGAGAAGTGGTTTCAAATTTTTCCTAATTCAAAATCATTTTTGAATTTTTTTGTCTGAACTTTTATATTTTTGCAGATTTCAAACAAAAATTTAGATTTTTTTAAATTGTGAAAGACTACAGATGAATAAAAATTTTCTTAAGATTCTTAGAAAAATTGAAAATTATTTTCCATTTTGAAAAATTCTTGTAACAGAAAGTTTAAGAAGATTTTAAAGAGATTTATAAAATGATCAAAGAAGAACATGGAAGATTTTAAGGATTTTATTTAATTTGCTGGATTTTCAAGAACTGTAGGAAAATTTCGATTAATTTTAAAATTAATTTAGAAGATCTGAAAAAATAGTTAAGATACTTCGTTTAAATTATTTGAAATAATTCCAAGCTTGTCATTAATTTTGAATCTTTTCAAAACTTCAAAATATCTCTTAAAATTACTAAAATTTTGTGTACAAATAATAAGTGTTCAATTGTTATTTATGCGTCAAAATTTAACAATTTCACTTATAAATTGAACACTTTTCAAATAGAACAATTAAAATTGTAACGCTAAAAAATCAAAAGTTCTTTGAAAATCTAAAGATTAAAAGCTTTCTATATAAAACAATTCAGTTTCAAATTGTTTTCTTTTAAATATTTGGTTTAAATTTACTCATCTTAAATGAACAGTGAAATATTGCTAAATATTAAATACTTATTCTTTTTCTACATTAAGAAATTTCAAATTAAATGGGTTAAAAATTATATAATTTAGACTAACAATATTTTTAATTTAATAATAACATTTAATCATGACTATATTATTATGGATTTATTATTAAGTGGAAAATAGTCAAACGCACGTTTACATTTTTTAATGGCCAAAAACATTAATAGAAGGAATATATTAATAAATTTATTTATTAAATTTAATATAAAAAATGTATAAAGGAATACCTGAAACTGCGAATAAAAAATATATTATTGATAAATCGTGAGTACAGATCCATTTTTAAAATAATTTATTTATTTAATATTTACAGTTGATAAAATAAAACTGTTTTTTATCAAAAAATTTCAGCTTCAAATACTTTAATTATTTTTAAACCTGTTAAAATATAGCTTGGGCAGATTTTTCTTCTAAAAATTCGTAAAAGTCTCGGTTTCCCAGTCCGACGGCCACCTAGTTCTTTATAAAAAAATCTTCGATTTTAAAAACTTCTAATTTTTAATTTTTTTAACCTCTAAAACTGCTTTTTAAAATTCTTCAATTAAAATATATGCTGCAAAATAAAAAAAATTTATCTGGAAAAGTTTTAGAGTGACAGATTTTAGAATTTTAGCATTCTAAACTAAATGGTATAATAATCTATAAAAATCACAATTTAGGAAATTAAAAAAAACGGTTGAAATCAAAGTTGGACAACATTTTTATTATACAAATTTTGTAACATTCGGGGTCAAAAAATAAATTCACTGTAATTTCCCGGTTTTCCAGGTTTCCCGGTCCAGCGGCCAACCTGCACTGCATTATATAATTTTCTTTAGTCAGAACTTTCCTACTTGACTTCAATTTAATTTTATTTGACACAGATACGTCATTTTTTGTGACAGCAGAAAGAAGTTATGAAACACATAACATAAAATTATAGTTAATCCGTATTTTCCTTGAACGATATTCAACATTATTATAATACATTTTATAAGGATTCAAATATTTATACACCTGGAAAGTACAAGAAATTTTTATTCTTACATTTTGCATTTTAAAATCCCTTACGTTTGCCGTCTTTCTTATCCAAGATGGAGAAATTAAACGGTGGATCCTTATTGGTTCGGTTTTTTTTACTTGCCCGTGGCTAGACCATGTATTTGTTAGATCATCAGCCACCGTCCGATTAACCACTAATTCACGTCAGTCCAGCTTGAACATGTAACTACCGAAGTAAATGCCAGTATCCAAAGTAATCTTGAATTCATTCCTCCTAGAACAAGCAATGCAATCTTTTTGGTTGAAAATGTATCATTTTTGGTCAAAAATGCAATTGTTTGGTTAAAATACATCTTCTTGGGTTTGAAAGTCGATTATTGAAAATTTAACAATCAGGTTGAATGTTTAACTCTTTCATTGAAAACTCATATTTTTCGCTTAAAAAATTCAACTTTTTGTAGTTAATTCGTCTTTTTTATTTTAAAATTAAATAATTTCTTTAAAAATTCATGCATTTTGTCTAAGATTTGTCTTTTTTTTTGTAGATCATCAATTTTCTTGGTCGAAATTTCATCTGATTGGTTGAAAATTAAACAACTTTTTTTCAAATTAATTTTTTCTGTTAAAAATTATTTATCTTTATCTGAAAATGTAACTATTATATGATGGATTAAAAATTAATCGTATATATTGGTTAAGTTGGAAAATCGTTTTTTTATAAAACATTAATCTTTTTGGTCAAAAATTCACCTTTTCCCTTGAAAATTTAACAATTTTGTCTAAAATTGGTTTTTTTCTTGTTCAATTCAATTTTTTAGCACAGTTTTTATCTGGAAATTGTACTATTTCATTTTTGGTTGAAACTTTGTACTGTACATTTTATTAGTTAAAACACCAATTATTTGATAGAAAATTAATTTAGTTTGTTGAAAAGTAAACTTTTGGGTTGAAAATTGATTTATTGTTTCAATTCGATTTTTCTCCTAAAATTAAAAAATAATGAAAACTCAATTGTTTTGTCAATAATTTTTCTGTTCGGATGAGTTCAACAGTTTTTAATAAAAAAAGGTAAGCCTTTTTTTATGAAGATTCATAATTTTAAAAGAAAATTCATCTCCTTCGTTAAAAATATAAGGATTGGGTTGAAACTTCGTTTTTTTTTTAAGTTGAAAATGAAACTGTTTTGTTACACCGTTCGATTTTAAAAATTGTCAATTCGTAAATAAGACTTTTGAGTTTGGATTTATAGATAAAAATGTAAAAATTAATAATATAAATCGACTTAAAATAAACCAATTCAATTTATAATTTAAAAAGTTTCCAATAAAAAAGAATTGTAATTAATCCATTTTTTTTAATGAAAATGAATTATTTCGTTTAAAAATAAGTTTACACTGTTTTGTAAAAAAATCATCTTTTTGGCTTTGAAATTCAACAATTTAAAAAAATCCTTATTGACTGAAAAGTCAACTCTTGTGTAAAATTAATATCTTTTTGGATGAGTTCAACAGTTTTTAATTAAAAATTAAAACTTTTTTTGTTGAAGATTTATCAATTTAATTGAGAATGTAATTATTTTGTTGGAAATTTTTTATTCTCTTTTTTTTTAGTTGAAAATTCAATTATTTTGATAGTAAGTTAATTTCTATTGTCTCTAAATAACAATGCAAAAATATTAATCTGCAATAACTTAAAATAAAAACAATGTAACTTTTATTTTCAAAAGTTTTTAGTTAAAAAATTAATTTAATCGTTCAATTTTTAATGTTACGAACTGAAATTTTTTTGAATTATTATCATTTTGAACCTTAAAGATAATAGCGTAATTTGTATTTTTTAACCAGAAATCTTTAAAATGTTAAAGTCATAAAAATTTTAAAATGGTAATTTCGTATTTAAAAAAAATTTAATTTAAAAAATTGTAAAATTAAAAGGTGTTAAAAGTTTGTGTTTTATACGTATGAATTATTGAGCGTTTAAATGAAATATTTCTGAATTCAAAATTTGTCAAGTTTCAGTTTTAAAATTTTAAATTTCAAAAGATTTCCACGTCAAAAAAATCATTTTCAGATTAAAAATGTTTAATTTTCTAATTTCATCCTGAATTTTGAATTAGAACAGGAAATTTTTCAAAGCAATTGTATGTATTTCTGAATTGGATCAGAGATTTTTTGAGAAAAAATATAATTCGGATCTGGGACAAGTCATTATAAACAACTATTAAAAACTATACAAATTTGAACAGAGTGGTTCGAAATAGAAAGCCTTGATTTGTTAAAATTGTAATGAGTTAAATTTTAAGTTTGAAGGCTACAATTTTAATTTAGAATAATATTCAAAATTAATTTAAAACTTGAAATTATTTGAAATTATTTGAAACACGATGTAGATTTTTGCAGATTTAAAAAAAAAGCTTTTGAGAATTGTAAAATATTTAAAAAGAAGAACAAAAATTGTTGTGATTGCTAAGAAAATTGAAAATGATTTTTTAGTTTCAAAAAATAATTGTAAGTGAGTATTTCAAAAGATTTTAAAGATTAAAATAAAGGAATCAGGACGATTTTAAGGCAATTTTTTATTTTGCAGTTTTTTTAATTTCAGGAAAAAATCGAATTAACACAATAAATCAATTTTCAACCCAAAAGTTTACTTTTCAAAAAAAAATTAATTTCCTATCAAATAATTGGTGTTTTAACTAATAAATTGTACAGGATAAAGTTTCAACCAAAAATGGAATAGTACAATTTCCAGATAAAAACTGTGCTACGAAATTGAATTGAACAAGAAAAAAAACGAATTTTCAACAAAATGGTTAAATTTTCAAGGGAAAAGGTGAATGTTTGACCAAAAAGATTAATGTTCTATAAAAAGAAAAACGATTTTCCAACTTAACCAATATATACGATTAGTTTTTAATCAATCATATAATAGTTACATTTTCAGATAAAGATAAATAATTTTTAACAGAAAAAATTAATTTTGAACAAAGTTGTTAAATTTTCAACCAATCAGATGAATTTTCGACCCTGAAAATTGATGATCTAAAAAAAAAGACAAATCTTAAACAAAAGAAATGAATTTTTAAAGAGATTATTTAATTTTAAAGTAAAAAAGACGAATTATTTACAAAAAGTTGATAGTTTAACCAAAAAATTGCATTTTTGACCAAAAATGATACATTTTCAACCAAAAAGATTAAATTTCTACTAAACAAGGTCAATCTCCAACAAAAGACATGAACTTTCAACGAAATTGTTTAACAAAACACATGATTTCTTAACCAAAAATGGCATTGATTGTCAGCTTCAAAAATGTATTTTCAACGAAAGAGATGAACCTTCAAATAAAAAAAATAAAAATTATTGAAAAGTAGTTGAACTTTTGATAGAAAAGAGGACTTTTTTTACAAAATAGTTACATTTTCAACAAAATAAATAATTTTTCAATAAAATAATTGAGTTTTTATCCAAACAAGAAGAATTCCAAAATCGCCAATTTCTTTAATTTCTTTCAAATGCGGATCAAGATATAAATAAGACTATCATAATATAACATATAACATTTTTAAATATTTATAAATACTCACAATTAATTTTTCAAACTAAAAAATCATTTTCAGTTTTCTTAGCAATCACAACAATTTTTGTTATTCTTTTTAAATATTTTACAATTCTCAAAAGCTTTTTTTTTTAATCTGCAAAAATCTACATCGTGTTTCAAATTATTTCAAATAATTTCACGTCTTAAATTAATTTTGAATATCATTCTAAATTAAAATTGTAGCGGTCAAACTTAAAATTTAGCTCATTACAATTTTAACAATTCAAGGCTTTCTATTTCGAACCACACTGTTCAAATTTGTATAGTTTTTAATAGTTGTTTATAATGGCTTGTCCCAGATGTGAATTATATTTTTTTTCAAAAAATCTCTGATCCAATTCAGAAATACATACAATTGCTTTGAAAAATTTCCTGTTCCAATTCAAAATTCAGGATGAAATTAGAAAATTAAAAATTTTAAATCTGAAAATGATTTTTTTGGAATGGAAATCTTTTGAATTTTAAACTTTTAAAACTGAAGCTTGACAAATTTTGAATTCCGAAACATTTCATTTAAACGCTCAATAATTCATACGTATAAAACACAAACTTTTAACACCTTTTAATTTTACAATTTTTTAACTTAAATTATTTTAAAATACGAAATTCCCATTTTAAATTTTTTTATGACTTTAACATTTTAGAGATTTCTGGTTAAAAAATACAAATTACGCTATTATTTTTAAGGTTCAAAATTATATCAATTCAAAAAAATTTCAGTTCGTAACATTAAAAATTGAACGATTAAATTAATTTTTTAACTAAAAACTTTTTAAAATAAAAGTTACATTGTTTTTATTTTAGGTTATTCCAGATTAATATTTTTGCATTGTTATTTAGAGATAATAGAAATTAACTTACTATCAAAATAATTGAATTTTTAACTAAAAAAAAGAGAATAACAAATAACAAACTGTTGAACTCATCCAAAAAGATATTAATTTTACACAAGAGTTGACTTTTCAGTCAATAAGGATTTTTTTTAATTGTTGAATTTCAAAGCCAAAAAGATGATTTGTTTACAAAACAGTGTAAATTTATTTTTAAACGGAATAGTTCAAGGACTTCTGGTTAAAAAATATAAACTTAATTTCAATGCTTTGAATAGATGGATAAATAAATAAATTTTTTAATGTTAAAGACTGAATCAATTTGATCAATAAAAATGGATTAATTACAATTCTTTTTCAATTGGAAACTTTTTAAATGATAAATTGAATTGGTTTATTTTAAGTCGCTTTATATTATTAATTTTTACATTTTATTTATAAATCCAAACTCAAAAGTTTTATTTACGAATTGACAATTTTAAAAATCGAACGGTGTCACAAAACAGTTTCATTTTCAACTGAAAAGAAAAAACGAAGTTTCAACCAAATACTTAAATTTTTAACGAAGGAGATGAATTTTCATTTAAAATTATGAATCTTCATGAAAAAAGGCTTACATTTTTTATTAAAAACTATTGAACTCATCCAAACAGAAAAATTTTTCACAAAACAGTTGAGTTTTCAGTTTTTTCAATTTTAGGAAAAAAATCTAATTAACACAATAAATCAATTTTCAACTCAAAAGTTTACTTTTCAACAAAATAAATTAATTTTCTATCAAATAATTGTTGTTTCAACTAATAAAGTGTACAGGATAAAGTTTCAACCAAAAATGGAATAGTACAATTTCCAGATAAAAACTGTGCTAAGAAATTGAATTGAACAAGAAAAAAAAACGAATTTTCAACAAAATTGTTAAATTTTCAAGGGAAAAGGTGAATGTTTGACCAAGAAGATTAATGTTCTATAAAAATAAAACAATTTTCCAACTTAACCAATATATACGATTAATTTTTAATCTATCATGAATTTTTAAAGAAATGATTTAATTTTAAAATAAAAAAGACGAATTATCTACAAAAAGTTGAATTTTTTAAGCGAAAAATATGAGTTTTCAATGAAAGAGTTAAACTTTCAACCAAATAGTTAAATTTTCAACCATAATCAAAAAACCTTGTTAAAAAACGTATTTGTTTACAGAGTAGTTCAACTCTGCGTGAAATAATCGACTTTCAAACCCAAGAAGATGTACAGTTGATATTTTAACCAAAGAATTGCAATTTTGACCAAAAATGATACATTTTCAACCAAAAAGATTAAATTTCTACTAAACAAGGTCAATTTCCAACAAAAGACATGAACTTTCAACGAAATTGTTTAATTTTAAAAATAAAAAGAGTATTTCCACCCAAAAATTATGATTTTAATTTTTAACAATATAGTTGCATTTACAACAGAACGACTTTACAACCGGTCAAGTCCGTGCATCTTCGGAACAAGTTTAGGAGTTTTCATGGTTGCGTTCGAAACTTCAAACGGATACAAGTGTCAAAACAATATAGGTTATGTGTTATATAGTAATTACAAATAATAAAAGTGTTTAATGAATAATGAAGTGGGAAATGTGAACTGAGAAGTAAACGTCTTTTTTTTCTGTGCCAATAACATTTTAGAATGGCTGCTGATTGACAAATACTATAAAAAAGTAATAATATTCTGCACTTCCAGTGGGCCAAGAGTGAATGGTATTTAACACTTATTTTTACTGCATAAAAAAGGTATGTTATGAATAGACAGGATATGTTTCAAATAAACTAAATGAAATATTACATGCGTAAACTTTAAATTGACATTGCCTACATTTACTGACAGCGATTAGGGCAAATATGAATCTGAATATAACCGTTTGAAGTTTCGAACGCAACCATGGAAACTATCATAAACTTGATCCGAAGATGTACGGACTTGGCCGAATGGCTGATCCTGATGCAACTTTTAAGGCACGAGATATGAAAATACCCCTTTATAATGGCTTCTTCCCTGCTGTTGTGCAATTCGGGTAGCATACAACTCGTCATGTATGTAAGCTCCAACCTGTCCACCCTGTATAATAGTATTCATATTTATATAATTTATATTTTATACATGAAATAACATAACCTCAAAATATACGCATATCAAGAGGCGCGCGATCTATTCAAATCATGAGAAACGCCAGCATCGAAATCTGGAAATATTAAAATTTAAATCTCCTGAATTTATTTCAAAGCAGTCAGCAGATAGATATATATAAATAGAATCGCCGAAGTGCTCCGACCGGCAATCGTGCACCTTCGAGTTTTCAAATTCAGAAGAGGAGAAATGGGTTGCGCGCGAAACTCAGTCATTTACAGCGTCTCCTACTATATTCACACGGACATAGCCCTGTCATAGCATTGGACCACATCTCGTTTCAGATCTGGGATCATTGCATGGCGCAATGGGGGAGCACAGTTTATCCAACAACTAATCCCATAATTGATGACCCCGACTGCGCGAGAGTGAAAAGTTTAGTGACGTGGTTTTTTCTCATCACAGAGTACGAAATCCAACAAGCAATCTCTTTAAAAGAAAGCAGAAAATTTCTGCGTGTTCGCCTTACTGTGTGAACCATGGATACCCAAGCTGGAAAAATTTTGTAAGAATCTCCACTTTCCGAGACTTCGTCTGAGAGAGTGACCACATGGCTACGCGGCGTCATTTTTGGAATGGGCGGCATATCTTCCCTCAACCATGGATCTCCATTCATGGACGCTAATAGGAAGCTACGAGGGATTGCCTGGCGATTACCTCAACTATGGACAGTCTAATCGAAAGTTAATGGTATTTTATTTATTATTTACAACTTTTCTTTTGTGTCTGTTTTCGTGCTCTTTTATTACCATGCCGAACGAGGTCAACACCCAAAGCCAGTCGACTGCTAGTGCAGAGATCGCACAGGCTCTCCAGCGCTTCACGATGCCGAGAGCAAGCAATTAGACGCAATTTCGGTTAAAATTCCAAGATTTAATAAAAACGATCCATCTTCCTTTTTCGCGGTCGTCGAATCCGGTTTATCGAAGGCAGGAATCTCGGTGCAAAGCAGCGAAGCACACCATCTTATTGCGGGTCTAGACCTGGACATTATCCCGCATATCAGAGATATAATAGTAACCGAGCATACGCGACAGTTATTGAAAGGCGAAGTTGCCTTTAACGGGAAGCCTTAACCATTTTTGTCGCGTCTTCGCGCTCTTAACGTCACATGTTCTGAAGAAATACTGAAAAGCATATTTTTTGATCATTTGCCTTCACAGGTTCGGACAGTATTAGCTATGTCCAACACCGCCAGTTTACAAGATCTTGCCATTCAGGCCGATCATGTTTCTGAAGCATTCGGTTGTATGAATTTAAACGTCACGTCCACTTCCGCCGCTCCACTAACTCAAGTGAGTTCGCGTGCTACTACAGCAACTGACAACTTGTCTGCAATCGTTGACAAACTATCAAAGCAAGTCCAAGCAGTCCCGGATTTACCAATGGGCACGGTGGGGCTAGTGTCCCAGGCCCCAGGGGGCCGAGGGGCCCCTGACCCCAGAAAAAACAAAATTGGGATTTTCTCTGCCCTTAAGAGAGCCCCTTCGAGGTTTAGCCCCAGGCCCCGAAAAATGTTAAGTCGGCCCTGAGTCCAAGGCAACGGGAACATACAGCGTCAGGGACATTAAGGCCCTAGATCTAATTCTCGCTACCTCAATCGTTCTACATCAAATCAGCGCCGATCGCGCCAGAGGAATTCGGGTCCCGATGATCTTTGTTTCTATCATGACCATTTCGGCGTGAAGACTACTAAATGCCAGAAGCTATGCAAATGGAGAACCGGTTCTGAATCGGAAAACTAGCACAGCCTTTTCGCCTCGAGGCGGTCGAATCGAGCGTTGCATCCAAGCGTCTCCACACACGGGACACACGTTCCGGGTTAGTTTTTCTGATCGACACTCTCAAATCCGATACTCTCAAAAGCAATACTAGGGTTAAAACCTTTGGTGTAAGACGCGTGAAGATCGATTCAAGCCTTCGCAGAGTTATGAATTGCAATTTTTTTGTGGCCTCAGTACCTCACCCAATTATAGAGGTAGATTTTTTAGCATATTTCCAACTGGTCCCACACTTACACCAATCACGCCTTGTTGATACAACAACGGGTTTAAGCATTCGAGGATTTTTTCAAAGCGCAACCGTTTTTGCATTAAGCCTCCACGATATAACTAATCAGTTTCAATTACAATTAAAATTATTTCTTGAAAAAAAGATCCTACTCCATCTTCACTCCACTGGGAAACGAACCACAAAACTTCTGATTTCCGGTCAGGTGCTTTTCCAATTAAGCTATTAGAGGGATCAGAATAAGAACTATTAATTCAAGAACATAACGCTAATTTTTAGCTAGGTGTTAATGGTACAAGTAATTATTTCACAGTTTTAAAATTTTTCTGCTATATCATCAGAGATTGTACCTTACCGACAGTAGATCAACTCTCCAAACCATGAAGGCAGAAAATCTACACAATATCGATCATGTTAAGAATCTTCAATAACAGAAAATGCTTAACGTCGTAATAAGACTAGATGGAAAATAATATTTTTAAATTAAAATTATTTCTTGAAAAAAAGATCCTAGTCCATCTTCACTCCATTAGAAAACGAACCACAGAACTTCTGATTTCCCGTCAGGTGCTTTTCCAATTAAGCTATTAGAGGGATCAGAATAAGAACTCTTAATTCAATAACATAACGCTAATTTTTAGCTAGGTGTTAATGGTACAAGTAATTATTTCAAAATTTTTAAATTTTTCTGCTATATCATCAGAGATTGTACCTTACCGACAGTAGATCAACCCTCCAAACCATGAAGGCAAAGCATTTAATCGGAGTTCACAGAATTGGCATCAAATGCGTGCGATCGTCGAATACTCGAAACCAAAGACCGTGGTCGAATTACGCCGATTTTTAGGCATGGTGAACTGTTACCGTTGTTCCATTCCTCATGCCGCCGAGGCACACGCCTTACTACACGATTATCTTCGTGATTCTCGTAAGCATGACAACCGTCCGATTCAGTGGAACGCTAATTCTGAATCCGCTTTCGAACAGGCCTAAAAGGACCTGGCTAACGTGACACTCCTAGCTCACCCATCTCATAACGCTGAGACACAACTCGTGACCGATGCTTCCAACTATTGAATGGGCGCATCACTCGAACAAAAGCTTAAGGGGCTACGCTAGTTTCTCGCTTTCGAAAAATCGATTTTGTTTTGCATACTTCGATAGTGTATTGTTCTAAGAATAATTTTCTGAAGTTATATGGCCGTATCAGAAATAATTCTGAAATGGGAGCGTACTAAACGCATGGGAATATGCGGAGAGGCGCGACATGAGGCGTACGGAGTTCGCTGAGAAACGACACCAAGGGATCATGAAGGAGGCTTGAACAGCTCGTAGAAAAACCGCAGCTGAGCGGCAATTATTTTATGAGCAAGAAGCAGGCGAATTGCATGGCCATGGAATAGCAGAACAACTATAAGCATGAATAAGTAGTCAAAACTTTAAACGCGTTTTTCTCGAAACTGCATTTTTCAAAATGGCTGCAGTTGCAACTCTAAAAGTAATTATCCGATCAACTTCCAATTTGTTACGGGTATTTGGGATATGTTTTTGCAAAGGATGAAGCACTATCTTTTTTATTATGAAAAAAATGAAATTCTGCCGTGCGAAAAACGCGCTTTTTTAATGCAAAATCGAGACTTCAAAACGATGCCATTAAAAATTTTTTAAATATTTTCAAGAGATAGTGGTTCATCCAGTGGAGAATCTCATATAGTTTAAGATGAAATATTAATTTTTTATTTCGGGTACTCTGACGTGACCTACAACTGCAGCCGTTTTTTAAACTTTTTTTGAGGACCTCCGCAGCGCCACATATAAACTCTGCTTCAGATTAACATCTATATTTCAAATTTTTTAGAATTTTGTTTTTAGAGGTACTAAATATAATCGCAAAATTTCAGACCATTTGACCTCGTAGTTTTTTTTATTCAATCCCGAAAAACCTTTCATTTTAGACCCGAGAAACTGGCGTATCCCCTTAATGGTGACTGAAAACCACTCGCTTTCTTCTCAAGGAAGTTCAGCTCTGCCCAACTGATTTACAGTGCGTATGATCCGGAGTTAATGGTTATTTAGGAGGCCATTAGACACTTAACATATTTTCTTGAAGGTCAAGACTTCACAATAGGCACCGATCACAAAACACTTGTACATATGTTTAAGCAACAAGCTGAAAAAGTATCTCTTCGACAGCAGACACAGGTCTCCTTTATTTCTCAATTCACCACTAACATCGCCTATCTTCCTGGCCTACAGAACCTCATAGCAGATTCATTGTCCCGCGTTGAAAACATTCGACTTCCGACCGAATTTAGTTTAATGGACCTCGCGCAAGCTCAATCAGCGGATAAAGAATTTTAAAAATTGATTCTTGACCCGAAATGCTCTCTTAACTTCAAAAAAATCCAGTGGGGTCCTGTTTACACTTTACTGTATTGCGATCTTATGGGCGAAACCTAACGTCCATTCTTTCCATCACCTTTTAGAGGTCGTGTTTTTGATCTTTTTTATAATCCGGCACATCCTGGTGCCAAGGTAACACATTGTGTTATCGGCAAATGCTACGTTTGGCCTGGTATGCATAGTGACGTTTCGACTTGGTGTAAAGCTTGTATACCTTGCCAACAGTCCAAAATTTCGCGTCACAACCAGCTCATTCCTGACCACCTTACCTCTCTAGATGGAAGATTTAAGCACGTTTACATTGAGATCATAGGTCCGCTTCCCATTAGTGACGGCTACTAATGCTGTCTCACTATGATAGACCGCTTCTCTCGATGGCCCGAAGCCATACCACTTCGTGACATCGAAGCGTCAACTATAACTAGAGTGTTTTTTAACAACTGGGTTTCAAGATTTGGTTCACCGGAAACCTTGACCACTGATTAAGGGAGTCAATTTGCATTACGTATATTCACAGCTTTGTGACAGCTCGTTGGCTGTCACAAAATTTATACCACAGCTTATCATCCCCCGTCCAACGGCATGATTCAACGGTGGCGCCGAACTTTAAAGTCCGCGATTATGTGTCACACAGACCGCGAATGGTCTAAATCTCTTTTTACAGTCCTTTTAGGACTTCGATCGAATGTTCTCCACATTGGTGCATCGCCGGCAGAGTTTGTCTACGGCACTGTTTTACAAATTCCTGGAGAATTTTTTCTCCTGGAAGATTTTACTCCGCCCCATCAGTTTTTCATAGAGGAGTTCCGCGAATATATGCGGAAAGTAAAACCCATACCAGTAGAACACAGCACACAAAAGAAAACCTTTCGTTTTCAAAAATTTAGCCACGTTTACCCACGTATTTTCACGATATTTCGCAAGAAAGCCTCTTTAGCGACCTTACCTAGGTCATTTTAAAATATTAAATAGAACGTCGCAGAGGAAAAAGGTAACTTTCAATATATAAGTACCTTTTTAATTTCTTCCAAACTCTTTTACTTGTAATTATTTCTTTAAAAAAAGGATTTTACTGCATCTTCACTCCATTGGGAATCGAACCATAATCAGAAGTTTTGTGGTTCGATTCCCAACGAAGTGAAGATGGAGTAGGATCTTTTTTTCAATAAATAATTTTAATTTTAACATGGATTGGAGGGTTGATCTACTGTCGTTAAGGTAACATTCATTGATGATATAACTGATTCATTAAAAATAATTACTTGTATCATCAACATCTAGCTATAAATTAGCGTTATTTTCTTGAATTAAGAGTTCTTATTCTGATCCCTCTAATAACTTAATTGGAAGAGCACCTGACCGGAAATCAGAAGTTTTGTGGTTCGATTCCCAATCGAGTGAAGATAGAGTAGGATCTTTTTTTCAAGAAATAATTTTAATTTGAAAAATATTGTTTTCCATCTAGTCTTATTAAGACGTTAAGCATTTTCTGTTATTGAAGATTCTTAACTTGATCGATATTGTGTAGATTTTCTGCCTTTATGGATTGGAGGGTTGATCTACTGTCGGTAAGGTAACATTCATTGATGATATAACAGATTCATTTAAAATAACTCTTTCACTTGTAAAAATGTATAATTTATTGACTGTTTGGAACAGCAATCAAGCTGTAATGCGTGAAGACTATTTTTATTTTTTAGCAGATCGGATGTAACAAATTTTTCATCTGCTCTAACTTAGTTAGCTAGCATAAGAGCAAAATGTACAATAAGCGGAAGTCATGACATTTATATAATAATTATGTGAGTAATTATTTCAGTGGTTAAAAACAGACCGCATTTAAAAAACTCGCATGTAATTTATGAATACAACTGGCGATTCTACGCAAACAGATGGTAATCTGTGATATTATATGTTAACTGTAAACAGTTATAGTCTGCAAACCCTGTTTTCTAGAGCAAATTACGAATTATATATTTAAAACAAAAAAAGGAGGGAGCATCTGTGGGGACCCTATAGCATGGAAACTCACTTCGGGTCGCTCATCTACAGTCTGTATAGTCATGGCACTCAACTACCGTCCGATTAACCATTAATTCACGTCAGTTCAGCTTGGCATGTAACTACCGAAATAAACGCCAGTATCCGAAGTGTTCTTGAATCCATTCTTCCTAGAACAAGCAATGCGTTATGGGCGCAATGGAGGAGAACAGTTTATCCAACCAGTAACCCCATAAATTTTCACCGGGAGCGCCATAAAAGTAAAAGTAGGGTACTATAAAGATGAGTATGTGCATCCGCCAATTTCGGTCCATGGAGTAGAACGAGTATCAGTGATGTACGGTCTACTTTCCTATGTTTTCTATACGTATACTTCATGTATACTACGCGTATAGTTGGATTCATTTTATGAATAGCATATGAGACCGTACATCAGCAGAAAAAGAAGTGTTTTGAAGTGTTTTTTGAACTTGAATTGATTGATTTTACGTAAGTATTAACATTTCATTTAAGTAATATACATTTTTTTAAATTATATAGACATCAAATGACATAGGCTTCCTAAAGTTAATTGAGGTTACCTTAACACATAAGGAATGCTAATATTGTCTGATTGCTATACAAATGATTGTTTGTTATTTAATTAGAGGAAAGTGGATAAATTTCCTTCTAAATCAATCACAACATTTTAAAATTATTGAAAATAATAAACTTATATATGTAGTAGGTTAGCTTTCAATGCAGACAATATTAGCATTCCGTATGTGTTAAGGTAACCTCAAATAATCTTAGCAAGCCTATGTCATTTCATATCTATATATTTAAAAAATTTGTATATTACTTAAATAAAATGTTAATACCTACGTAAAATCAATCAATTCAAGTTGAAAAAACACTTTAAAACACTTCTTTTTCTCCCGTTGTACATTCTTATCTGCTCCTCACCAAATTATACCAAGTATACCAACTATACGTATAGTATACATGAAGTATACGTATAGAAAACATAGGCAAGTAAACATTACATCCCTGGCGAGTATGTATAAAACGTGTGCATTATAGGCGTGCAAGAAAACGTGTGAATAAATACTTTTCTTTCAGAGTGTTCTGAAATGGGAAGAGGATGCTGTAATTGTGACGACCACATACAGCCTACACAGGTGCTTATTAAACGTAAGTAAATAACTTATTTATTAAAATTAACATAGAAAAAGTATATTAGACTAAGTAAAACTAATGTAGAGAAGTTATTTGATGTATTTACGTGCCAATTGCAAAAATTTATATTAACCCTGCGCGGACCACGTGAGACAGTGTTTAAACGTTTAAAGCTTCGAAAAATTATAGAACCAACGTAGGGCTCTATAGAGTCTAAGGTCACTTAATTTCAAGTCACAGGGCGTAAAATTATGGTTTCTTGCTTAGAACTTCCGTGAGTAGAACTTTTTGAGTTCTCCCAAAAGACGAATGAAGCTAAAAACTGGCAAGCATCTACCTACAGAATACCAGAATGAAATATCAAATCTCGAAAAATATCTACTTCTGGGAAAGGGGTCAAGAAAGATCCAGTTAATGAACACGAAAAAACATTTTGATTACTTCTCTCACAGGCAAAAAATTGCAATTTGAGAGCATGCATGAAGAATTCAGTCTTGAGAAATAAACTGCACGAGGCTGCATACACTAGAAAGAAGAAAAAAATCAGAAACTTCTAATCATCGACATTTCGAGCACTACTAAGTAGGAAGATACTAAAGAACACAGTACCTAGATGCAAGAGGGCGCCACTATAGAAGCAAAATAGAGTACTTGGGGTCCGCGTAGACCCAACGTGTTCCACGTAGGCTAAAGGTAAACACAACCTCACTTTAGACTGTATAACATGTGCATTGTGTGATGCACACAAAATGATTGTACCACTTTATACATACCTCGTAATACATTACTTTTACTTGATCTAATATACTTTTTCTATGTTAACTTAAATAAATAAGTTATTTACTTACATTTAATAAGCACCTGTATAGGCTGTATGCGGTCTTCACAATTACAGCTTTCATACCCCATTTCAGAACAATCCGAAAGAAAAATATTTATTCACACGTTTCCTTGCACGTCTATAAATAAATTCTAAGTATCATTTATTAATATAATAAGATAATTTTATCACAGTCGAGCTTTAATTCTCGCATTTAATGCACACGTTTTATACATACTCCCTCCTATCCACGGACAGAAAATGGCGGGCGCACATACCCGTCTATTTAGCTGCTCTACATCAGCGATACCCAAACTAGTGCCGACGGTCAGCGGCCCGACCCCGGTCGGGGGAAGCCACCCCGGGCTGGGCAGCCCCCTAGGG
>NC_046663.1:130352119-130365194 GCF_010883055.1 Belonocnema kinseyi
TTCATTGTCGTGCGATTTAAGGCTGTTTCAATAACTAAAATACTAAAGACGTGGCCCAATTCAATTCTAATTATCTAAATCATTTGATTGATGTGATTTTAAGAAAATGAAAAAAAAGTTGATGAAAATCGGTTAACATTTCGAGTAATTAAGCACATCTTTAAGTACATGCAAAGTGTCAACTGGCATTGAAGATATTAACCGATTTTCATCAACTTTCTTTTCATTTGCTTAAAATCAGATTAGGAAATTGATTCAACTAATTAAAATTTAATTTATTAACATTTTAACACATATTAATTTTTCTCAACCGGCTCTAATTCTCTCGCGTGAAGCATAAAACCTCCCGCATGACCGACAGTCAAGTATCCCCCTTGGGTTCTAGTAGAGGGAAAAAAATGGTAGGGTGGCGTCCCTGCCCCTCCCTGAAAACTGCAAAAAAAGTTTGGGAATCGCTGCTCTACATGATCCAATAAAACATGGTCTTGCCAAGCGCAAGTAAAAAAAAAGTCAACCAATCAGATTCGGCACCCTAGGGCATCCGACCCTTCTGACGTCTTGGATCAAGTGCTGCAGTTGGCTTCCCCTTCCATTCGCGCCAATGAAGTGAGTATGGTGGGGGGCATCGGGTCACTCCAAGTCGAACGTATTTGAGCATCGAATTGGGGGGACCATGGTTTGTTGGATCATGGGTACTCTAGGTAAAAGAGCCTCCCCACCAGCCCTATGCATCGCCCCCACTCTTTCTGTTCTCTTAGCACCCGGAGGGGTATCGCAGTTTAAATAAATCAAATAGATGGCGCTCCGATCAGGTGGGCTTATCTTTGCGTTGTTATGTATAAAAAAACACTAAAATGCATTAAAAACTTGATACTTTTTATGAATATTAAGGGAGGAACAAAGTTTTCAGTAACAATAAGAGCAGCTGTAATTAGTAACAAAAAAATTCATGAAAACATGTAATTTAATATCAGGAAAATTGAATATAAAGGTGAGTATTTTTAAAACAGTTTGAATTGTATTCATGTTTTTCAATTTTTTATGTTGCTAATGTAATGAATTAATTTTATAAACAATTGACTTGTTGCAAATTTCAAACATTGATTGAAATAATTGATTATTACTATTATTGATAATAATTGATTAATAATATTCACACATAATTTACTTATAATCAGGGTGGAGACTTAACCGGGAAAGACCGAGGAAAAACAGGAAATGACTGGGAATTAAATTAATTTGCACTGTATCTACCGTTGCAGGACATATAAGTGAAAATAATTATCGTTTTTATTTTATAAAAGTCAGTTGGTGAAGAAATAAAATTTCCCTTCGGACAAAGAATTTTCGATATGGAACGGGAATTTAAAAGAAAAAGATTTAACTGGAATATTTGAATTTTTAGCCAAAAAGGAGAATTTTTAAAAAAGGATATTAACTTTCAAATAAAAACCTGATTTTCTACAAAAAAGTCAATCTTCTATCAAAAACTCGATTTTTGGATAACATACGTTAATTGCCGAGGAAATAATTGAATTTTCAAATTAGAAAGACAAATTTACATCCAAATTGCTGAACTTTGAACAATAAAATTAATTCTCAACAAAAGAGTTTAGCTTTCAACCGCAAGTATTTGCATTGTCAAAAAAAAGGTAAATTCTTGATGAAAAATGTTGACAAAATTATGTTATAATTTAGAAATATTTACTTTTCGAAATACTACCTCTACTCTAATAATTACTTGAAGCACTCTCTTTTTTTAAATTTAGAAAAAAGAAACTTCTAGATTATGAAGAATTTTGACTTGGAACAGGGATTTTTTAAATTCCTTTCTTCTAAATCCCACTATAGATGCTTTTAAAAACTTCCCGTCTCATGTCAAAAATTTCTCGTCCCAAGGGAAATTGTATTACTTTCCCGAAAGTCCTTGTCCTAAAATAAAAACGATAATTATTTTCAGCCATATTGACCAAAATTACTAAAATATTGAGAACTTGAATTTTGCTACGATCAGAAGTAAATTCCTGGTTTTTTTACCTGATGATAAATAAAGTAAAGTAATATTATCAATCAATGTTTGAGACTTTCAACAAATACAGTTGTTTATAAAATCAATTAATTATATTAGAAAAATTAACAATAGAAAAACATTAAAACAATTCAAACTGTTTTTTAAATACTCATCTTTCTATTCAATTTTCGTAATATTAAATTGAATGTTTTCATGAATTTTTCACATTAGTAATTATAGATTCTCTTACTGTTACTAAAAACTTTGTTTTTCCTCAAATATTTATAAAAAGTATCAAATTTTTAACGAATTTTAGTGCTTTTGTTATACACAACAATGCAAGGATAGGCCTGCCTGATCGGTGCGCCATCCATTGGATTTATTTGAACTACGATACCCCTCCGGATGCTAAAATAACAATTACCGCATACACATACACGGGCGATGAATCGGGCTGCTTCCCACGAAGCAGTGATCCCAACTTAGGCATGATTCAAACCGGGCATAATTAACTATGATTGAAATTAAAATAAATTATGATTTTAAATTGTCCATTAATATAAGAAATAACATAATTTCCATTCAAAAGAATAATTTATATTTCACTGATAAAGATTTTTAAAGAACAAAAATGTTTATTTATCGAACTAAGTGTATAGCAAAATATTAGTACAAATATCCGCATTTCTTAGCACCCGTAGACACTGGCTGAATTTTTATTGTCAGCAATGATGATTTTTGTTCCTTTTTTTATTAGGAGCGTCATTATTTGACTTCTCTGAATTAAAAATAGATGTTCTGAGCTGGACACGTTATTTTCAGGTATTTAACTAGCATTGCTGTTTTTTTCTGTGGAAATTTTTACATGAAATTATGTGAATATTCATACATATTACATAAAATGTTAGAAATATATTGATTTAAAAATTCGTTGGTAAAATAAAAGTTAGTCTTTGGAACTAAAAACAACTATTAATTATAAAAAATGTACCCGTTATTATTTTTTTCTCACCTTAAATCACAATTCGCGTAATTTCTAATATTAATGTGCAATTTATAATGAGTATATATTTTTATTTTAATAATTTTTCATTCTTTCCAGTTTGAATTGCGCGCCAAAAGCGATCAATGAGGGTCGCTACACCGGACCAGAGCAGTAGCTAAACATGCCATAGTTGGGATTCTCACACAACATGGTGCAGAAGGCGTTCAAAAGTTCGGAACGTTGAACTTTCATGCAGTGTGCAGCCATCTTGTGCAATCTGCAGCCGTATCGAGCAGACGATTTTCAATTTTCTACACAAAAATTTCTCGAGCGTCGCTTCGTTTGATTTAAAAGTGTCGCATCGTTTGTTTTAGAATTGTTTTTTAGTTTTGAAAGAAAAGTTTAGAAATAGAAGATAAAAAGTGGTGTGCTGGACTCCCCGTAAAGAATAGTATTAAATGTATGCTTGAAACTATAAATAAACATTTGTGAAAGCATAAAATCTACTATGTATTACATTTTCAATTCCTTGCGGCAACTTTTTATCAAATAATTTGATACAAGTTAATCAATATTGATCCTAGATTAGAAGTAAACTGCACCAATCGATTATATGTACAAAATAACTCTATAAACTTTTACTAAATTTTCACTACTATTCGAAACTTTTTTTTCTCAACAAATCTCAGAACTTTTTTTGTAAATAAACTATCGAGCTGAAACATTGGAAAATGTATTAGAGTACAATAAGGTATGTTCAGGTACTGCATTTTAGTAGGAACTTCACTGAAAATTGTTTTATCTTTTTTGTGAACCTAGACATTTCTTGAACGTTCGGACTTTTTTTACACATAAAATATCGGTCTCAAACTTTGAAAAATGCAAGAGCCGAAAGAAAAATACGTTTAAGTGCAAATCTTAATATTAAAGGATGTAAAGAAAATATTTCAACTATCAATTCCATCGGCATCAGCCGGTAACGTTGTACACGAAAATGCGAACCCTCGCGGCCACTTGACGAGACTCTAGAGGGTTCTTATTTTCGTGTACAACGTTACCGACTGATGCCGATGGAATTGATAGTTGAAATTTTTTTTACATCTTTTATTATTAAGCTTTGTACTTCAACGTAGTTTTCTTTCGGCTTTTGCATTTCTTAAAGTTTGAGACCGATATTTTATGTATAAAAAAAGTTCGAACGTTCAAAAAATGTCGAGGTTCAGAAAAAAGATGAAATAATTTTCAGTGAAGTTCCTACCAAAATGCAGTACCTAAACTCTAATACATTTTCCAAAGTTTCAGCTCGATATTTTATTTACAAAAGAAGTTCTTAGGTTCAAAAAAACATTCAGTGAACTGAATAAAGGAGGTCGGTAATATAGGTATTTAGCTGTGTCTCATGCCCTTAAACGTGGAATACTTGCAAAGTTAAAATAAATCGAATTTAACCGATAAAGATTACATAATTTCGCATTAAAAGCCTTCAATGATAAATTATTAAAAATTAAAACCATGAAAATTAGGACATTTTATTCTAAATTAGAATTTAGAATTTTAAATAGAAAACGTTCTAATTGAAATAATTTTAAGATAACAAATTTTAAAAATACATTAGAACTTGTAATTAAAATTACTATGCTAAAAATCCTAAAAAAATTATTCCATGCTTTTTTTAGTTAGGAGTCCTCCCCTAGGGGAGCTTAAGGGTGTGGGACATAGGGGTCAAACGGACCTCGCCCTGCATGACTATAGATATGGATGAAAGGACCCCTATAAACGGACTCTCCTGGGTGTTTTGAAAAGGATCCCTATAAACGGGCTCTTCTGGTGTGCATGATTGTAGTATGATAGAAGGGTGAAAAAACCTAGCTAACACTGGATCCCTGGATCGAGGTCCCTCCCGAACCAATCTCGAATCTCTGGAGTCGGCACGGGAATGACTTGTCGCCCGCACTGAGACCAAGAAACAGCCCTCCATTTGTATGGTGGCCTGCGAACGGGTATTCATTGAGTTTCTCGCTCAATGTGACCACCCCCCTAAGCCATGGGTGAAGAGTGATCGTCCCCATGGCTCTTTAGCACATAGGGGTTCCCAAGATGTCCTAAAGGCCTCTCGGGGACACTGGAGGACCTCCCCGAGTAATTAGTGTTACCCTTGCATGCGGGGTTCTGCAGTGGCGCACCTTTTATTTCCCTAGCTACTCGTGGGAACCATAATGGAACACGCAAAATCACAAAAAGAAGAGGAAGGAGGAAGGGAGTTGGCGGAGGGGAGAAAGAGGCTAGGTCCTAGCGGGTCTAGCATAACCCTTTCACCTCGACCTGTCTCTTGTCTGGCAAGCCTTACTCAGGCGGCGGCTGTGCCGCTAGCTGTTGGGAGCTGAGGGTGTGACGGCCCCTCTAAGTGAGGCTATGGAAACGGGAGTGACCAATCAGCCCCGCGATAAGAAAAAATGCATCAGCGGTACCCTGAAAAGGAGACTGAGGAGGGAAGCGCAGCGGGCCAATGGAGCAGCTGCAGTACCTGGTACATCGACGACCACAACGCCGATAACCAGCACTGATGCTCAAAAGCGAGGAAGGAGCTCAGAAGGCATCCCGCCGCGGGGAGGGCCTTCGAAGAGGCACAAGGCGATCCAACAGCCGACGAACACGGAGTCGTTGGGGGGTTGGACTGACGGTCGCTCAAAGGACTGACCCTCTGACCGTAGTGGTGACGGATACGAGCTACCCGGACTCGTTGCTCACTGCAGAGCAGCTAGAGCTTCTCAGGTAGGCTACCTGGAGGGCACTCGAGAGAGTGTCCCCAGATCAGTGGCCTAAATTCAAGACTCATTTCTGCAGGGGAGGGGTCTTTATATTTGTGGCAGCGGATCCAGCGGCCAAGGCTTAGCTACACAAGTTTTTGGCCGAGACAGGACCTTGGCAAGGCGCATCTCTTAAGGTGGGTGGGGTGGAGAAATTCAACCCGTCACTTAAGACAGCCTTCTGGCGGTGCGTCAGGCACGATAGGCCTCAGGAAGAGGACGCAGCTGGAGAATTTAAACATCTCCCAGTTGTGCAAATTCCTGAGTCACAGGCGAGGGCCCTTCTACCTTTACGGACAGGTTAACTTTAAAGTGGCCAGTCAGGGGCGGGAGACACAGCTATGAGACACACAGGTCTCTTACTAATCCAGGAACCCTGGCTAGTTCGAGATACCATCAGGGGCTTAGGGGGGTTGGTTTTTGTTGCAGGCACCCTAAAGCGGCCCATCCAAGGGCATGCATACTAGCTAAGGGAGTCAATCTTGTCCCGCTGCTTGAGCTATGTTCCAGAGACCTGATGGTGATAGTCACGGATCTTAAAAGAATAGGAAGGATTGTCATGGGATCGGCTTACTTTCCATATGACAGCGATACCAATCCACCAGCGGAGGTACGTACACTGCTGGATTACTGCAAGATAATGGGTCGTCCTCTTCTGTTGGGGTGCGATGCTAACTCCCACCATACCCTGTGGGGTAGCACGGGCGTCAACTCAAGAGGTAAGGACCTATTGGAATATCTAATTACTACCGATTTAGATATTCTTAATAAGGAGAACACCCCGACGTTTCGTAATTCGGTCAGGGAGGAAGTCATTGACATCACTTTCTCTATCGGCAGTTTTACAGATAACATCAAGAAGTGGAGAGTCTCAGACGAACCCACTCTCTCAGATCACTCATTGATAGAGTTCGTGTTGGAATTCGCTGTGCCCACCGGCCCTAAATGGGTTAGAAATCCAAGAAGAACGGAATGGGGTCAGTTTTCCACAAAGCTAAGAAGTTCACTCTCAGGGATGCCCAGGTCAATTAGAGACGTGGATACCCTGGAGATGGTAGCCGAGTTTTTCACGGAACCCATTAAATCCACATATGAAACTTGACTTCATTCACATTGATGAGGGATGAGTATAGGAGTGCAATACGCAAGGAAAAGCATGAAAGATGGACCATCTTTTGCACTGATATAGAGAAGGGAGCAGAGGTGGCCAGACTGGACAACCTGCTTTCTCGAAATCCGGATGCTATTCTCGGGACTCTAAAATTTCCCCACGGAAGATACTCAGAGTCGGACAGGGATAACTTGGCTCACCTGATCAAGGCACATTTTCCGAGCTTCAAAAAGTTAACAAGATTGTGACCCCAGCCAGGGTCAGGTGGGCTCTGAAATCCTTCAGTCCGTACAAGTCTCCCGGCCCGGATTGTATATAACCAGTCCTCTCACCGAGAGCTGGTAAGATCATCATTGGGCCTTTGGTGAGACTTGCTAAGGCTAGTCTGACGTTGGGTTATGTTCCGGTGGCATGGAGGGGTGCCAGAGTAGTCTTTATTCCGAAGGCTGGCAGGATCGATTATACTTCACCCAAGGATTTCCGACCCATTAGCCTAACATCTTTCCTACTAAAAACAGTGGAAAGACTCGTGAACAGATATATCCGCGACAAGATCTTGTCAAGTAGTCCTCTTCACAAGCAACAATACGCCTATAGGGCTGGTCATTCGACCGAGACGGCCCTGGGCACTGCAGATGACCTAATTGAAGGAAAACTAAAGCAGAAAGGTCTAGCGATTGGAACCTTCATGGACATCGCAGGAGCCTTTAACTACACCTCTGGAGAGGTGATTGGGACGGCTATGATCGCACATGGGGTGCCTATTGCACTCGTGGAATGGACCTGCCACAAGTTGACCAATAGGAATCTAACCATGACCAAGGGTAACACCACTTTATGTGGAATCGTTGTCTCGGGATGTCCGCAGGGGGGCGTTCTGTCTCCCTTGCTGTGTTGCCTGGTAGTACATGAATTGCTTCATCTACTGACGAGTCAGGGCTTACACATCGTAGGCTCTGCAGACGATATACTAGTTATCGTGCGCGGCCAGCATCTGGATGCTCTCTTCGGAGTAATGTATCAAGCACTAAGAATAGCTGATTCATGATGTAAGGGGACTTAACTATCAGTCAATCCGAGTAAGACGGATGCAGTTGTGTTCACCAGAAGGTACAAGCGGGGAACTACGGGTATATTGAAACTGGGGGGACAAAAACTCGAAATCAAAGGGCAAGACAAATATCTAGGAGTCATCCTGGATAAGAAGCTGTCATGGAACGAGCACTTGGAAAACAAGTGCAAGAAGCTAGTAGCGACTCTTTGGTTCTGTAAAAGCAACATAGGAAAAAGCTAGGGCTTGAAACCGGAGAAACTTATGTGGATGTACACAGCGATCCTGCGACCCAGATTAACCTATGCGGTAGTCGTCTGGTGGACCAGGGTCGATCTTTCTACTGTGAAGTTTCGACTGGAAAGAATCAGGGGACTGATTCTGAGAGGTACCACTGGTGCCTCGAAGTCGACACCCACAATGGCCCTGGGGGCACTAATAGGATTGAAGCCCCTCCATCTCACCATAAAAGCCGCGGCTGCGAAGGTGGTCTGGAGACTAAATGTGGCAAACGATAGCAGTATCTCGACATTTATGCGGATACCAATCGGCATCACGAAGAGGCCGATACTGAGCATGCCAAGGCACAAAATATTCACTTGCCACTACCTCTTCGACAAGAAATACCGGGTTAGCCTATCCACAAAAGAGGAATGGACTAACTTTGAGGTACACCTGCTCAGTGACGGGGGCAACTGGTTTACAGATGGCTCCAGGAACAAAGAGAATGCTGGAGCAGGTGTATACCGTAGAAGAAACGGAATGGGTTTCACAATTGCGATGGGGTTCTAGGCAACAGTTCTACAATCTGAGATCATGGCCTTGCTTTAGTGCGGCTATAAGGCAATGGAGTACGGCGGGAAAAGAAACGTTCGTATCTGCTCAGATAGCAGGGCTGATATCACGGATCTAAATGGAATGACGATTACGTCGCTGCTAATATGGGAGTAATATGGCATTTCCAGTAGGTCGGTCACTATAGATATTAACAGTTGGCTGACCGAGGAACATCAGAATGAGTGGGATAGGGCTTGAGGAAAGTCTCCTCTGTCGTGTGTGCGGAAAAGACAATGAGACTTCCACTCATATCCTCTGTCACTGCCCCGCAATTGCGGGGAAATGTGTAACAATCACAGGCAGTTTCTGCATCAGTGAGTCTGAAATATCGGCTAACAGCGTGGCCGCGGTCCTCTCTCTATGAAGAGAACTTTGGGACCACGCTTAAGGCTTATAAGGGGACGCAACGGGATCACCCAAGCGTCTGGGGCGGTGACGGTCGCAACCCAGAATGTATAATAATAATAGTGAGGATTTGTGATTTTATGTGCAATCCTTTAAATAGTTCGAAATCTTTGTGAATTTATTTTTAAAAAATTGCAAATCTTTGAAAGATTTGTAAAATTTAAAAATATCTTGGAAACTTCATGAATTCTTTTAAATATTCGTACTATCGTTCCGAAATTTTTGAATTTTTTGTACAATCAATGGAATATTTGAAATTCCTAAAATCTTGTAAACAATTTTGCAATAGTTTAAAATATTTGTAATGTATATGTATGTATTTAATTTCTCCCTTTTACGGTTTTGAGGGCCTCCGCTCCCTGTACATATATTTACAATTCCATCCTTAGTCTAACTTAACTACTGCTTATATTCTACTCTTTGGCATTACGTAGGATAAACAATAGTAACAGTAGTGATATTAATTCCTAAAATGAGCGAGCTTCCAGGGCTTCCGTTTCCTCTTACCATAAAAAAATGCATTTTCCACGACATTGAAAACAATTTTCGTTTTTTACTGTCCCTTTTCAGGATCACCCGTTTGGCTTTGTCCTACTCCCTTGCTTTCCCTTTACTTCATCCAATTTCTTCATCTACATCACGCCCTGTCCACTACCATCCAAGATCCATCTTACACACTCATCCACACTCAACTGTCCCTCTTCCTCTCCTGTACATCTCTCTAATACATGTGCCCATGACTTCATTTCGTATCCACATACTCTGCATAAATTCTCCTCTTCATTCATCCAATATCTGCATGCTCTCACTCCTTCTCCCATTCTGAACCGTACAACCCTACTCAATTTTTCTTCCTTTTTTATTTTTTGCAGATATTCTGATTCCGTCAACCCTTTGACCATCATATACCATCTATTGTACCTCGAATCTATAATCTTTGTCCATCTCTCTTCCCCTTATTTAACCAATAGCTCTAACTCTATGTCCTGCCACTCCATAACCCCTTCTCGAATATTACACACCCTTCTCATTTTTCTCCTTTCTACCTCCTATTTTGAATTTCCCACATTACCTCTCGCTTCATTGTTCCGAATTTCACCGAAACATGCTTGTGCAATTTTACTTCCCTCTCCCCTTTTTAGCTTCTATTCAAACCTCCATGCTCTCTTAATTTGTCTAGTAACCATATTTTCTCTTCCTAACTCTTCTTTTAACATATATCCTGGGCAACTCCAGCTAACCCCCATTACGCACCTCAGGAATCGCTCATGCATGCTCTCTACTTTTCTATGTTCCTTCAATCCCCAGATCTCGACACCATAGCACAATACCGCCCACACCAACGCATCAAACAACCAGACCCTAATTCTCCAATCGTTCTTGAACCTTCTCTTTCCTATACCCCATACTTGGCCCATTACTTTACTCGCACATTCAATTCTTTTCCTCGCCTGCAGCTCGTTTCACCCTTCTGCCTCAAACCAAAAACCTAGGTAACAGAACTCCTCCACAATTTCCACTTTTTGTCTGTTCATCCACCAAACGTAATTTATTTTGCTCTTTTGTTCCCACATACTCTTCGAAGATTCTCATCATTAGGTTCATCCCCTTCTCATCATCTGCTAATAGAACTACATCGTCCGCCTATGCTAGAGAGTATAGTTTGTTCTTACCCAAAACCGTTCCTCCTTTCCCTTTCTCCTTTAGCTTCTCCTCTAAGTCTGCCAATAGGATACTAAATAGTAACGGACTCAAAGAGCACCTTTGCCTTAGACCTCGGCTTGCCCAGAAAACCTGCCCTTTTTTCTTTCCTATTTTCACCCTAATCCTGGTTTCAGTAAAAATTTCCTTTATCCTCTCCACTAACTTTTCCTCTACATCCCTCTCTTTCATTGCCAGCCATAGTACTTCTCTATTCACTGAGTCAAACGCTGCTTTGAAATCTACGAACAAAGTGTCTAGTCTCCCTTGCTTTCAAAGTATCTAAAATTTGTAACAGATCTTGAAATTTGTGTGAAATCTTTTAGTTTTATTTTAACTTTTGAAATCATTGTGAAATTTTTAGAAAAATTTCAAAAACTTCATGGATTCTTTGAAATATTTATGAAATCTGCTATATTAATTTGAAAAAATGAAAATCTTTGAAATTTCCGGGCAGTTCTTTAAATAGATTGAAATCCTTATGTATTTCTTGAAATCTTTTCAAGTACGTAAAATCTATGTAAGTTCTTCACATTTGTGTGTAATTTTTTTTAATCTTTCACAAAAGTTGCAAAATTTTCGAATTTATTTGAAATCATTAAGATATTTAAAATTTTAAAAATCTTGTAAACAATTTTCAAGAATATCAAATATTTGAAATGTTTACATAATCCTTTAAACATTTCGAGATCTTTGTGAATTTTTTTTAATCTTTTAAAGTATGTAAAATCTATATATATGAAAATAAAAGTCTAGGAGGCTCTATAAATACTTATTTGCAGTATAGAAAAATTTTCTTATGTTCAAAATATATTGCTTTTATACATGAATATAGGATTATAAAATCGACTGTGAAATGATCATGTGAGTCTTATGACTGACTGATCTAATATGCACTTCTTATAGATTCAAATTTCATACAATTTTGAAAATATATAGTACTTAAAGTGATTCAAGTACGTACGCACATTCGATTTTACAAATATCCCGACAAATAAATTTTATTTATGAAACGTAGAAAATAGACGCTACAAAATTTGGAAATTCTACTTGAAAAAATAAAAAAATGAAATTTCAACTTTAACTATTCATTAAAGAACGCTAATAAGCATTAGCGCGTCAGAGTGTAAAAAGAACGTTCCCGCGAGCTATACGCTCCACTAGCGCACATATGTCGCATTCCTCGGAAACACTGAGGCGATACCGATTAAGGATGATACGAAAAAATGAGACGGAACCGAGGCTTTAATGTTGTGAAATTGCGGAAGCTAAAATTTGGCCAGAATTGAAGGGCAAACACTTAAATTTTTAATTGAAATTGTTTATATAATTAATAGATCTTGTAAAATTAATTTCTGTACTAAAATTATGAGTCCTTCAGCCACAAAGAAAGTATTTTTAACAAAAAACTATATATATTTTTGACTAAAACTGTTGACTTGTCTACCAAAACATTAATTTCTTTACAAAAAGATAAACACTTATTGCTTTTAAAAGAAAGAATTATTATTTATAAGATTTTCTAAATCAGTTTAAAAAATTTTGTCCACACTTCAGCAAATGCAACTTTCTGCTTTGGCCCCTTTTCAAAATGTCTGAAATTATATGTAAAAAACCAGACTTTTGATGTGAGCTCTGAAAATCCTTCATATTCTGCTTTTTATGTATTGAAATAGTATTTCCAATGAACTTTCATAAAAAATAGGTTCAGCAATAAAAAAATGTATGTTGTTTGTTATTGAGTTTCAAAATTAAGTTAGGAATGAGGCTATTTATACTTTTGAACTGGAAGTTCAAATTTATTTAAGGAGTGAAATAAACAAAAATTATGAAATTAATTAATAAGATTTCAAATCTGGCCAAATTTTAGCTTCCGGAATTTGCCAAGCTAAGTAACATATTGCAACAAAACATTTGAGCAGCTGTAGTGAATTTGAGTACAATTTACTGAACCATTTTTCATGAAGCAAAATTTCATATAAATTTGAAAATTTATTATTTAATTTACAATATTATAAGTCAAGTAACATAGTGTTGGAATCTTTATAATTCGCACATTTCGATTATTCTATTTATTAATTAGCAAGTGCTAAATTCAAACAATTTTATATACTAAATTTTATTCCACATTACTCCCGCTGACTGAAATCGACAGAAACAGTTGGGC
>NC_046663.1:130365204-130366472 GCF_010883055.1 Belonocnema kinseyi
GGAATTGGCGTCTGCCCGTAACAATATGCATGTATTACTTTCGTTATTTTCGGCTTACTTCTACCATCGATCTCCTACCTAGCCCTTCTTTCTACGCTTCGAGTTTTCTTACAATAGACTCAGTATAGTCATAGACATAGACCATAAAACCAACGGACTATAGGATGGATATTTGGGGTGTTCGAACTAGATTCTAGAACAATGGCCTACAGGGTTTTCCGTAGGGCTCCCCCGAGTTTAAATGAGCGATTTAAGTTTTAAATGGCGTTAAATAATTATGGGTCGCCTAAAAGCGGGTGCCTTAAATATGTGTGACGTAATATGAAAAGTAATAAAGTAATGTGTAATAAAGTAATGTGAAAAGTAATATAAAAGTAATAAAAAAAGCCACTGAAAAGTTTTTTGTTTTTCAAGATATAATTTATCTTTTAATCATTGCAGAATAAATAAAGAGAGTTCTAGGTACTTTTTTCAGGCTTACCAATTATTTTATAGACCGCAATGAACAGACCGTAATATTGTATATAATTCTATACGGTTTTAGTTTTGTCTTTGTTAATATAGAATGATTTTTTGTTGTATTCAACTTACAAATTATAAAAATTATTAGTTGAAAATTTCGACATTAATTGAGTTTCAAAATCAGAATGAGCCATGGATAAATAACGTATTTTTAGGGGTTTCACCACTCGATTTTTGAGTGTACACCATATTACAAAACAGTAACAGGTATAGTAAATCACATTTATAACATCTAAAAGATTTTGCACAGATTAAAAATATTTTAATGATTTCTAATTATAAAAGATTTCAGAAAGATGTCAGAAAGATTTCAAAAATTCATAAAAATGTTACACAGATTTCAAAAGAATACAAGAATTCTAAACATTTTAAAAAGGATGAAGTACACCAGATTTCAAAGGTTTAAAAACATTTCAACCGATTTTAAAAGGTTTCACATTATTTTAGAATATTTAAAAATATTTAAGATACATTTACAATTTCACAAATAGTTTACAAATTTGACAAAAATTTCCCAAAGATTTCGAACGTTTCATAAAGATTGCAAGGATTCCAAAGATTTGAAAAAGGCAGGTGCACCAGATTTCGAACATTTCCAAAAAATGTTAAGCTTTAAGAAGATTTTAAAGACTCTGAGAAGTGTATATAGTAAACCAGATTTATAAAATACAAAAGATTTCAGAAAGATGTAACAAAGATTTAAAAAATTCATAAAAATATCATACAGGTTTCAAAAGAATACAAGA
>NC_046663.1:130366572-130373801 GCF_010883055.1 Belonocnema kinseyi
TTTGAATATTTCCAAAAAATTTTAAACTTCAAAAAGATTTTAAAGACTCTGAGATGGGTATAGTAAACCAGATTTATAAAATACAAAAGATTTCAGAAAGATAACACGAAGGTTTCAAAAATTCATAAAAATGTCATACAGATTTCAAAAGAATACAAGAATTCCAATCATTTCAAAAAGGATGTAGTACACCAGATTTCAAAGATTTAAAAACATTTCAACCGACTTTAAAAGGTTTGAAATTATTTTAGAATATTTAAAAAGATTTAAGATTTGAGATTGATTAAAAATTTCCCAAATAGTTTATAGATTTGACAATAATTTTACAAAAATTTCCCACAGATTTCGAATGTTTCATAAAGATTGCAAGGATTTCAAAGATTTAAAAAAGGCGGGTGCACCAGATTTCAAATATTTCCAAAGATTTTAAAACTTTAAAAAGATTTCAAAGATTTTAAAGACTTCGAGAAACAAAGATTAACGAACATTACAAAGATTAAAGAAAGCTTTCACAAATATTTCAGAAATTCCATCACAATTTTTAAACATTTCATAATATTTGTCAACAAAACCAGATTTCAAGGATTTCAAATATTTTACGAAACTTTAAAGATATTACAAAAGGTTGCACACGAATTTTAATGTTTCACAAAGACTTTTAGTACTTCAAGAGATTGCAACAAATTCATGAACATTTCAAAGATTTCAAAGACAACTTATTTTCGCAACAAATTAAGAATTTGTTTATGTATGGTCATGCTTGAAAATTGCTTAAAATTGAAGATCTTACCTGCATTAGAGCACCATTCCTTATGTCGCGGATCGTTTTCGTTGGGAAAACAAAAAAGTGTTACTCCTTCTCCTCTGACACTTGAGTTTTGTAGCTAAATATGCAAAGGTTTTAAAAAACATTCAAGTTTCTTAAATCGCAAAGTTGAATTTTTAAACAAAAGAGATCAATTTTCTACCAAATATTGGATTTTCAACCCAACGCAATTAATTTTGAACGAAATAGTTGCACATAAAACCAAATGGTTGAAGTTTCAAAAAAAAATACGAATTTTCAAGAAAAAAGTTTCATTTGTTACCAAGCTCTTGATGTTTCAAGCAAAAAAGATAACTTTTCTACGACAACAGATAAATTTCCAACCGGAAAGGATAAATTCTCTATTCAACAAACCATTTGAATTTTTGATTAAAAAAGATGGCTCTTTAACCAAACAGTCGATTTTTCATAATATAGTATAATTTTCATAAAAATAATTATAATTTTCAGCAAACAGTAGACTTTTTAAACAAAAGAGGTTGATTCTAAACTTTGACTATATTCGTAGACTTTTCAAATATAAGGAATTAACTTTGGTGAAAGTTTTGTTGGTTATGAAAAACAAACAATACGTGTCTCATCGTTTGCATTGTAAAAAATATATTTGAGCCAAAAACCATTCCGTTACATCACAAAGACCAGTCTGCCCGGATTTTATATTTGAAATCATTAATTTCTTTACCTTTAAAAAAAGAGCTTTTTTATATCTAAGCTTTTAACATTTTTTGTCTTAATCCATCAATACAACCCAATGCACCTGAAAACTCGTCAATAATTATATATACTTAATTATAGGTACATATATTCCAATTTTAAAAAATCTAATAACTGTATATAATACACCTGGGATTACTATACAATATGCATAGATCCAACTGTACATTTTATAGGTTATGTGAATAATGTTTAACGTGTATGAAAGATTACTCTTAAGCATTACAAAGATTAAAAACAAAAATGTCACTATCAAAAATCGAAAAAAATATTCTTCAATGCAAAGGAAAGTTCTGTGAATTAAAGAAATATATTCACTAGCTTTCTGTCGGAAAAAATTTTATTTGATGGAAGTGTCTTCAAGTACCGAAAAAATCGGTTAAATCGAAATTTCGGTAGAAGTAGACCCTTTTCCATCTACATTTGTACCAAAAAATCCACCTATTTGTACAGAAATTTCCGGACCTGTAGCCACGATTTTATTTGATTCAAAGACATTTCTTTAGTTCAAAGCATTACATTTTTGTTTGAATACAGATCTTTCTTTAACTGGAGATGGTTTCCTTGATTAAGAAGTATATTTTGGTTGAATAAAGAAAATTATGTTAAACGAACTGTATCTTTAATTCAAAACAAATTTTGTTCTGATATTTTCATAAATATTTACAGTTGAAATTATATGCAATTTTGTTCAACTTTGGATAATATTTATTTGTTTAATGATTGCCCATGACATGATATTGCCCAGATAACAAAATGTCGACATTGAGTGCGCATGGTGCATGCACAATGTGCAGAATAGTCGACACGTTGTGATGGTGAAGACACAGACACATGTAACCTCATATGCATTGCATGTGTCGACACAGCGTATCTATAATCAGCGCGCTAACATTGACCAATCGGGCTGACGGCGCGACGTAAACGCAGTTTAAAAAGTTCCCAAGATTGGGGACACTGCTTCGCGACCGAACAGTTTTACTCGGGGTAAAATACCAACCATCTGAATTTTAAATATCTAAATCTGCCTGAGTCAAAGCCAATATCAAGATGTGTACGTGCGTAGGGTAACCAGATGGCTAAGTGGAAAAAACAGATCCCCCCCCCCCCCCCCCCCCCCCCCATTCCGCCTAGTATCCATGTAGACTTTTTTTACAATAAAGCTCTCAACTAATCGTGATTAACGTTTTAAAAACATTCAGAATACTTACGGGTTGATTTTTTTTGTTATCGATTGACTGCTTGACAATCTACGTAAAAAAATCGCCTGTAATAGCAGAAATGAGTTGGGAGATTGCTCATGTAATGGAATAAGAGACTTCGTCAAAATCCGACTGCTAAAAGCGCCCTCTTGGTTTGTGGGTCAACTCCTCGGAGTTACTTCACAGTTTTCGGCATTTTTCAGACGTTCCGCGTCGGTAATTGCTTAAGTTAGAGAATTTTGAAAATGAGTTACCACCGCAGTTACAATTACAGGAGTTACCATAAATGTAAATGATATACTGCATATTTATTTACCACTCGAATATTAAGTGTTTATTATATAATTATTCTAATGATTCACAATTATTAATGAGTAGTTATATAATGAAAACTAATTATATATTGGTAAAATTAAAATTTCAAATATATCGTTACATAGCTATTTATATGATATAAATCATAAATTATGATTTATAATTTTAATACATTACCGGAGAAAGTTTTATGTTCACGTATTTTTTAATGACTGACAAGTTTTATTTATTTTAATTATGACAAAGCTAAACATTTTTCTCTTTAAAATGTTAAATGCTATCAAAATTCAAAATTCTGTATAAAATCAAGCAAAGGATAAAGCCAATTTGTCCATTTTGTAAAGAATTTTGAGATTTATTTAGAAAAAAATAGTATATTGTCAATTATAATACCTTAAATATTTTTCTAAAACGCTAAAATTAAGTAACTATTATAACATATGTTTATCAGTTACAGATTGTATTAATTAATATATAGTTTGTAGCTAAAATACATATATACTTTTACAGACTTATATTGTTTTAAAACGAAATTTAAGTTTTTGAAAAAAAATTTGAAAAAAAATACTTTTAAGATAATGATGGCTCTTTTGCCTTGAAATTAGAGTCACATATTTTAGAAAATATAACTAATATATACACACAAAATAGTACTTTAAATTGTACAGTTATTCAAATAAAATAGAAGAAAACAGTAATATAAGTACTAAATATTTTAATGTAACATACACGATTGCAAATTCCTAAATATTAAACTAAAGCCGGTTCTACAACATAGTCTTAAGTTTGACAGATATATGACTCTTATTTATGCAAGGCCTTTTAAGTTTGAACCCCTCAATTACTTGCGGGGAAAACCTAGAAAGCATTCTTCTGGAATTAAGTAAGAAGCGTATACATCTTGGTCGACACGCTCTTACCCAGGGCAAGATACCTTGCCCTAGCTGCCCTACGACCTACTGTCAGGGCAGTACCTGCGAGCTTGGCCAGACCACCCCTTTCCTCAGAGGTCCTTTGTTATAAAATGGGAAAAAAATGTGAGATTAAAAAATGCGTAATTTTGCAATCAGTGACTTAAAAGTAATATATTTGGAATCTACGTATTGTTCCAATTCCAAATACATGTAACTTGTCTATAAAGATTGAACATTTGAGAAGTATTTAGTATTGAATTGACTGTAAAGCTGATGTTTCTTTATATTAAACGCCTTCAAACTTTTAACTTTTCTAGGCAAGTAATGTATCATTGCAATCGGAAAAACTCGTAGATTCTGATAATGCTCTTTTCAAATCGCTAGTTGAAAAATTAAAAGTTTAAAAATTTCCTTACTTGGACATGCCTGTGGACAAAAGACCCTTGCTGGAGTAAGCTCACTCATACTAAGGTACATGAATAGACCGAAAAGCAGTAGAAAAAATTAAGTCGGGTGGAGCCTGACCATACCTCAAAATTAAGCAAAAAGTTTGCCGACCACTGCTGAGTGAGTATAGTCCGTATACTTGGTTGAATCTAATCAATTTTGGAAATTTTCCTCTCGTGCTTCGCACTCGATTTTGTCCAACCTGTCAACTTTTCTACATTATACACAATACTTCTGTATCAATTATAATACATTTTTCATGTAACTCTGTCAGGGATTACTTATTAAAAAATTGCAAAATAAAAAGCAAATTGTATTTATCATGATTATTTTTGTATTTGTTTCTTATTTTGCTTTAAATTGTATTCTAAGCTGCTCTGAAACATGTATAATTTCAATAATTGTATATCCTTATAATGCATAATATGCATAAAAATTGAATCATAATAATTCTTATTTACTTGTTTTATAATTTTTTTATTTTTAATGTTGTTTTTTACGATTAAATAAAAACTATTGCGCATCTTCATAGGGCCTAATACAGGCACCTATATGGGGTCCTATATAGGAACCTATGTCCTCTTTCGTCTTTCCTGTGCTTTTTCCAAAAAGTTAATTTTTCAATTTTTAATCTTATGTTTTACGATTAAAAGAAAATCTGCTCGTCCTATCGAAAAATAATTAATAATAAATTTATCGATCTTTTTAGGCGAACAAATTTTGTCTGGTAGTTTAAGTTCGTACCTTGTGTCGTTTTTTCAAACAAATTTAATATTTTTATTTAGAATGTTATTTTTTACGACTAAAGCAAGAACTAACTGTCCTATCAAAAATTATAGCTCTTTTTTGGATCAACAAGTTTTGTCTCATTTTTTCTCGTAGCTTATATCGAAAAGTGATTCATTCTTAATTTGTAGTTCTTTCCAAGGCGCGCAATTTGAGCTTTTTCATTTTTTCGTATCTTGCATAGTTTGAACAAAAAATTGAATTTTTGGATTTTTCATTATTTTTGGTAGGATCAAATTTGGAGTGTTCAACTTCTCGACCAAATTTAAAAAGTTGTTATCATAGTCCTGTAGGGCTTTCAAAAAGCAAAGTTTTTCTTCTCTTGACTTTTTTTCAAATCATAAGTTTTTTGGCTTAAAATTTTCATTTTAGTTTGTTTTTTTGTCCCGTGTGGAAATAATTCCTGGCAGACTGGAGTTATTCTAGCGCCAGTACTGGATTATTCGTGGCGGTCTGTTCACTCCGACTTAGATTGGCGATCTTTTGGCGCTATCTATACCTACTAGATAAAAAAGCCCATCACGCAGTTCTATGTAGACCCATTAAAGCCGCTAGCCAGAATTTGACCTCACATTAATATAAAAATTCCGTCTAAAATCTAGCTTGGCTCTAGAAAGTAATTCTATTTTGACTTTGAAAAAGAAGAAATCATTTAAAAACTAATTAATAAAAGATAACAAATTACATTTATTGCATATAATCGTGCCACTTTTAAAGCTTCCTGTGTTGTCGCAGTGCTGTCTTATAGTGCAGATTTGTAAATTTAATTAATCACTAAGTATCGATTGATTTGACGCACTATGCATTGTTTATTGGTAAAATATGGAATGAAAGACAAAACTAATATAAAAAATTATTGCTAAATAAAGACATTTTATCGTTAGGTTTTCTAGGAAAGTAATTTTCCTTTTCGTATTACATGTATCCAGTACTCATCTATATTAAAATGACATATTTCCGAACCTCAAATATTATGCAGTGCTACCAAAAGCACTCAAATTTCGTCATGCAATGCAATTTCAAAACTGCTATCAAAAAAGTTGGCAACAATAACCGGAACCGGATTGCAAGAATCAGATTTTCGCCATGCTGCCATTCAGTGTGAATACGTTTCGTTTCGCGACCGATCGAGGTTTGAAGTTTTTCAGATTCTTTTGCAACGTAAGGGCTTTGGAATCAAGATCCAACCTCAAAACTGGATTTTCTCATTTTACTCCATAAATACTAGAATTAAATGTTTCTTAGATAATCAGGGCTTAGTCCTCTTTTCAATTAAATCTTTCTTCAGAGTAGAACATTGGCTAGTTCCAATAGTTTCAAAGATTAAACAAAGCAAGAACGAATTAAAAGGTTGCTATATCCTACGATCGGTTGAGTTTAAGCATTTTATTTACGAGTAGGCAAATCAACACTTTGGCCCTTCCTGCTCGATTTCTTCTGGGAGGCATTGGCCCCTGTGCCCCCTTGGCAAGGCTTCACCGCCCAGTGATCCCAGATCTAAAACGAGATGCGGTCCAATACTATGACAGGTCTATGTCCGTGTGAATATAGTAGGAAACGCTGTAAAGACTGAGTTGCGCGCGCAACCCATTTCTCCTCTTCTGAATTTGAAAACTCGAAGATGCACGATTGCCGGTCGGAGCACTTCGTCGATTCTATTTATATATCTATCTGCTAACAGCTAACTGCTTTGAAATAAATTCAGAAGATTGGGATTTTAATATTTCCAGATTTCGATGTGGACGATTCGCATGATTTGAATAGCTCGCGCGCCTCTTGATATTCGTTTATTTTGAAATTATGTTATTTCATGTCTAAAATATAAATTATATAAATATTAATACTATTATATATATAAATATATACGTATGTTAATAATGATAATGTTATAATTATGTTATATTATAATAGTTTTTTTTTTTTAATTGAAGGTTCATCTCTTTCGTTGAAAATACATTTTTGAAACTGACAATCAATCAATACCATTTTTGGTTAAGAAATCATGTGTTTTGTTAAAAGGTCGTC
>NC_046663.1:130373901-130390145 GCF_010883055.1 Belonocnema kinseyi
TAAAAAATTATTTATCTTTATCTGAAAATGTAACTATTATATGATTGATTAAAAATTAATCGTTTATATTGGTTAAGTTGGAAAATCGTTTTTTTTTGTGTAAAACATTAATCTTCTTGGTCAAAAATTCACCTTTTCTCTTGAAAATTTAACAATTTTGTTGAATATTCGTTTTTTTGTCTTGTTCAATTCAACTTTTTAGCACAGTTTTTATCTGGAAATTGTACTATTCCATTTTTGTTTGAAACTTTATCCTGTTCATTTTATTAGTTAAAACACCAATTATTTGATAGAAAATTAATTTATTTTGTTGAAATGTAAACTTTTGGGTTGAAAATTGATTTATTGTGTAAATTAGATTTTTTTCCTAAAATTAAAAAAACTGCAAGATAAAAAAATTGCCTTAAAATCGTCCTGATTCCTTTTTTTTTAATTTTTAAATCTTTTCAAATACTCACTTAAAATTTCAGCTGCACCAAAAGAATTGGAATTTTATACTGCAACGATTCTAATTAAAAATATTATACAGGGCGTCCCGCGATAACTTTAGTTAATTTTGTGTGGGGGGGGGGGGGGGCACAAAAATAAGCAAGAAAGTCCCCAACATTTGTTTGGTCAGATGCTTATTCTGAGCACAACACAGGGTACAAGCTGTATGTACGTGTGAGCATGTGTGGCTACAAACTTTTGTTATATGAGATTGTTGCAACAAATAAGAACAGTGAAATATGTTTAGAAAAATCCAGATAAACGGATATTATAAAAACATTAATTACAAAGGCAAAAAAATACAAAATATTACTGCTACGAAAATTTGTTACTTTAAATACTTAAACTTCATATTCACGTCGCTTTTCGACTTAAAAATGCACCGAATGAACACGGCTTAACATAAAAGGATGTAATAATGTCTTTTTATTATAATGGAACATTTTTTAGTTACAATACAAGATTATTAAATTTTAACGAACAAGTGCAATATCACACACATCCTCACACGTACATACAACCGGTACCCTCTGTTGTGCTTAGTTAAATAATTAATTTTAAACTGTGATGTAAAATTAATCAATTTTAAAGGAATAGGTATGATATAATTTTTTTAATTTATTATTTATAATTGTAATTTATTATGTTAATTATAAAAATCATTCATTAATTTATATTTACATATTATCAGCTACTAATGTTGTTTTATTAGAAATATTTGATTTTAAACGCTTCTAATTTTTAATTGGTGAAGTTTTTAAAACTGTATTATATACAATTGTTTAAATTAAAATGCACGCCAAAAAATTAAAAATCTAAAATGAAACGAATAAAGTAAAATAAATTAATAAAGCGAAAGATTTTCGAATTCCACATTCTGAACTGAATGATATCATAACTTAAAAAGATAATTAAACTAATTATTTCCCCAGCCTTTTAAAATTCCCGTTCATTTCCTGGTCCAGCGGCCACCCGGAATTTAGAGTATTTAAATCTGAAATTACTCAATTCGAAAACAACAGGAATTGTAATAAGCAAACAATGTCAAATATTCTAATCTAAAAAAAATGCAACAGGAAACTTTCCAATTTTGAAAGTTTTAATAATGAGATTATAATGTCTGAGTTTCTGTTTTGATAATATTTTTTGCTGTTTTGGAAAAATAGAACAATATTTTGCGTATTTTTTAAAGGGAGACTTAGAAAAGGGGTTCGAGATGGGATAGATTACTCTTCTGTGACCACTCATTAACAAGTATTTTTCTGAAGGGAGAGCTGGAAAAGGTTTCGAGATGCGACCAAACACTCTTCTGTTACTAGATACCGGAATACAAAATTAAAATACAGGAAAGAATGCCGTACCAAAAAATTAAAAAATTAAAATTCGAGCAGTCATTAACAGGCGTATTTTTTAAAAGGAGACTTGGTAAAAGGGTTTGATTTGTGAAAGATCGCTCTTCTGCGACTAGTCACTAACATGTATTTTTTTTAAGGGAGAGCTGGAAAAAGTTTCGAGATGCGACCAAACACTCTTCTGCGACCAAAAAGACCGTATCTGTATAAAGTACGAATACAAATTGGACAAGTCAAAAAATAAAGAAATTTAATTCCAAATATTTTCGTATTTAAGCTTTAAAAGCAATTTTTTAAAGCAAAATTTAAACTGTTTTAAATTGCGCATTCAAAATTATAAGTGTAAAATGAAATTAAAAGAAAATGTTAAAGATAGTATCATATATTGCCATTGTATCATATATTGCTATTGTATCATATCCTGTTCTATCAAGTAAAATTCAAGGTATCCGGAACATTATTTTTACGAAAAAATGTAAATTCATTCTAAAGAAAACTCGATGTCAATATCAGTATTTTCACCATTGAAAATGGAAGAATTTTTAATATTACGTACCTCTGAACTTTATTTATTCTAGAAACGTTGAAAATTATTGTGTGGAATTGAAAATTTTAAAAGAAAAGAAATTCAAACTTGAAGCATTAAAAACTAAACAATTTCAATCCTTGTTTACAATTAAATTATTCTTAAATCAAGAAATTGAAATTTAGTCACTAAATATTATTCATTTTCACATTTTACATTACGTTTTTAAGACTCACTTATTCAAATGTAAATAGTAAAATCTTTCAATTGAAAACCAATGATATAGATCTCTCATGCAAAAGGAATCACTTAAAAAAAAATTATTTCAAAAAATTTTAATTTATTTTTTTAATTTTCAAACATTTCTTAAATTATATAAATTTGAAAGAATTCTTAATATTTACAATTGAATGAAAAGGAAATGAAGTTTTGTTATTTCTAAACAACACAGGCTGAAAAATAAATAATACGAAATTGAAATTATTCGAAATTGAAAAGTTTTAATCCAAAATTTAACAAATTAAACAAATTCACCATCTTTCCTAGCTTTCTTTTTAACTTTTTTTTATTTTAAATTAATATGCACTTACCTGAACTTTTTATCCATATTTGTAATCTTTCCTTATTCGTAGCAGGAAAATGGAATAACGGTGCACCTTCCGAACGTCTGTTTGGACAACCAAAGAATTGGCAGGAATCGTAAACTCTCAAAACCATTTTAAAAAGTTTAAAATAAAAAAAAACAACCACGAACCACGCAATTTATACACACACGCACACACACACTCCACACAATCTCAAAAGAATTTGCGTACACTCCTTTATTATTTTTAGAGCTTCTTTAGTTTTTCCTCTGCACGCAAGTGCAGGGATTAAGCGTATTCAATCCTTTCTTCACGTATTAGAAATTGACAAATTTTAAAAAATAATAATCAATATTAAATTTAATTTTAAATTCAATATTAGATTCAACATTAAAAGTTAAAACTCGCAAAAGCCACAATTTCACTTCAAAAATCACCAACAGGCGATTCAGAATAAAGCTACGAATGCTTCGCGACAATTATCATAGAATTGCTCGGATTAGTATTCGGTAGGTAACCTTTTATAAACCGTGCTTCCTTGGAAACATTAGAATTCTAAGTGTCTCGGACGTCTCGTCTCGATTGAGGTGAATTCAAAAGTGCAAGATAAACTGGAATAACTTACCTGAAGGTTATTAGAAATTTAGGAAGAGGAAAACTAGATCTAATGCAGCATCCCCCTACGTTATAGGTGGATCATAAAATTAATAATCGTAGGCTGACCGAATTCCCAAATTTCCATAACACTTTCTTTGTGTACAGTGATAATGGTATTCATTGTTATTTAGGGTACGGAGGATTAAGATGATTATAAGAATTTATGTACCCAATGGGTCGAAAAATATCCCACAAATTAGTCCGTTTCCGGGATCCTAGATTTGTTTCTGTAATTTCAATTTCACTGGTTGGACATGATTTTTAAATGTTGAGATTTATTTGATTTAAGGTCATTTAAAGTTCAAATCCCTCTTTGAAAACCCCAGTTTAAGGGCGGGGAAAAATCTTTAAGGCATTGTTCTGGAGGCCGATTTTCATTTGAACGCGATCTACCTGCTTGTCTTACTCTCTTCGCTCAGTTCCCCTCCCGTCGCTGGTATATGTGTATGCGGTCGTGTGCAATTTAAGTAAGTAGTTACAAATTTTTTTAAAAAGTTTAATAATAATTGATAATATTATTTTTGTTAATTTTTTCTGAATGTCTATACGGTAAATTAATATAATATTAATTTGAAAAAGACGTTTACCTACGATTTTCAATTTTACCTTATATTTAGAGTTAATTAAATCGTTATATATATATATTAAATTTTTCAAACAATTTCAAAATTTATTTCCCTGTAAGCAAAAATTATATGAAAAAAATAATATATGAAATTATCTAGGGTCAAGTTTTAATCTATTATAAATTCAAATCTATTACAATTTTTATAATTTTAAGCATGAGTGGAGTTTTCAGACTTTTTAATTTATTAAAAAATTTAATATTATTATTGAATGAAATATTAGTAATTATTAACGACTTAATTAACTATAAATATAATATCACATTTCAAATCTTAAGTAAAAATCTTTTCAAATTAGTATTAATAATTTATCGTATTGATAATCAGGAAAAGTTCCACGAAAAATAATAGTTATATCAATTATTATTAAACTTTAAAAAAAATAAAAATGGTAACTACTAATTTAGATTTTCTTTTAGCTGAACCGAAAGAAGTAGAATTTTAGTCTACGATTCTAATTTAAAAAAATATATGTAACGAAAATTATATAAATATTGATAATATTGATATTGTATAGCTCCTAATATAAAATCTATTGAATTGAATATCATACTCTAATTATTATTATATAAGCTTCTTATCTTTAAAAACACAATAATGAATTTAAATTTAAATAACATGGATAAAAATAATTAGATATAATTATGGACAGTATTAATTACAAATTAATTAATAATTATATGATTCTAAGAACTGGAGATAATAAATAAAAAATTATCTTTATTATGATAACATTTTCTAGTTGAAAAAAAATCATTAAAGCCAAAGCTTCGTTAAATAATTAATTTTAAAGTAGTAGATTTGATACATTTTTCTTAATTTATTATTTTATTATGTATAATTGTTACCAACTCCGATCTTCTCTACCATCTTTATCAAATTGTACCCTGTTTTACCAAGTTAGTGGCAGGTAAGCCACCTTTCCTTTTGGTTCCCGAAAAATAACAAAAAGGAAAACAGGGCGCGCTTTTGGACCTTTAATTTTAGTTCCCGGAAGTCTAAGGCAAACAGGGCGCCCTGCAGTAAGTCGATCCAAATCAAATACACGGCATAAGCAATCTCCCACCTCATCTCTGGTAATAGAAATACGCAAAGACAACGCTATGTATGCGACAGTCTGCTCATCAGGACAGCAAACCGAATACGAGACGCAATTAAGTCCCACATTTCTAGGGAATTTTACCGTATTATGCGTGCTGAGCTGATTGCGCGTCCTCTATACGTGTCGTGAACAACTGCGAGCGCGGACGCTTTTGAACGTTGAAATCTAGAAACTCATTTCGGCAAAATTGCAGGAATAATCGGTTTTTTCGTCAAAAACGCGAAAAATACGGACATTTTGCAAAAGATACGGACTAACGGACACAGAGCTGCGGGTTTTGGCCACAAATGTGTTTTTCCGGCCGGGTTGCACTGAAGCACAATTCTCAAATTGGAATATTTTGCAACCCTTCCTTTGTTTAGCACCGAGTATAATTAATCGGGGGACACGACTTGTAACCAGCCCCATGCATCGCCACCACTTTTCTGTTCTCTTAGCAACCGGAGGGTTATCGTAGTTCAAATAAATCCAATAGATGGTGCTCCGATCAGATAAGCCTGTTTTTTGCATGTTTTGCATTGTTTTGTATTGGCAAAATCGGTACATTTTCTATTAAAAGTGATTTCTTTAAGAAAAATGAGTAAAATTGAAAGTTTAAATGATAAGAACTTGTAGCCGAGTAAATTATTTATTGTGTTGAGACATTTTTCGAATTGCTAGTGCAAAAACATGGGATTAAAATGTGTAGCTCCGGGTTGTACGTCAGGCTATAATAGCAATTCTGAGAAGTTTCATTTTTTTGTGCCAAAAGATCTCAAAGAAATTACACGGTGGCAACAGGCTATTCGCAGAGATAACATTAATTTACGATTTACAAATCCAGTTTGTGAACAACATTTTTGGGAAAATGACATAATTTGTAAGGCACAAGTTAAAGGCCCAAACGGAAGTGTAATGTTCACGGTATGTTAATTTCGTTTCTTATTATTTTGTTGATATTAATTTTGTTTGACTACATGGTTTTTAACAATCTAATTCAATTATTAATCAAAAAAGATTCCGTAGGAAAGATCTCACATATTAATAATAACTCATATGTAGTTAAAAAATTTGTTTTAAAAATATTTTAGAGGTATAAAAAAAATAAACGTTTATACTGATGAAAGAAAATCATCTCTAACAAAACTCGTGGAATTTTAAACCAAACAGAAGAATTTTCAACTAAAATGATGAATATTTAACTGAAATATTTGAATTTTTAACCAAAAAGATGAATTTTAAATTAAAGGAGACAATCTGAAAAAAATATTTACATTTTAAAATAGAAAAAAAATACATTTTTAACAGAATATGAACTAGTTACATTTTTAGTAAAAAAAGTATCTTTCGTATTAACTGATGAATTTTCAACTAAAATGATGAATAATCAACTCGAATAGTTAAATTTTAAACAAAAATATGAGTTTTAAACTGAACAATAAATCTTCAACTGAAACAGTTAAACTTTCAACAACCAAATATGTTTTACTAAAACCAATCAGTTGTCAATCAAAACTTAAGTAATTAAGTTTCAAGTTAACAAAATCAATGTTAAACCGAAAAAGACGAATTTTAAACTGAAAAGACCATTCTTCAACAAAAAATTGAAACAATTAAATTCTCTGCCGAAAAATGAATTTTCAACCAAAAAATGAATTTTAAATCAAAATGACGAATCTTTAATTTTAAAAAATTAATTTTCAGCAAACGAGCTTATTTTTCAATCAAGTAAATTAATGTGTACCCTAAAAGATGAATTTTTAACTAAAATGATGAATATTTCTCTGGTAAATACTACGATTAACTTTCAAAGTAAAAACTCATTTCCTGCCAGAAAAGTAGATTTTTTAACAACATACGCGAATTGTTCACGAAATAAATAAATTTTTAATTAAAAAAGACGAATTTACATGCAAATTGTTGAATTTTGAACCAGAAAAGGTCAATTTCTCACCCGAAATAGCTAAATTTTCTACGGGAACTCCCCAGAAATCTGAATGACTCGAGAGCTCGAGATTCCGTAAAACACCTCCCACCACTCACCACCCCATCTGTGCGTTTCATCTATACGCCGTCTGTGAGCTGCGTCTACGACCAATCTCTTTCCATAAGAATGCAGTGGTAAGTGCGGAAGGAAGATTTCGTGAGTCTTCTCCACGGTGTGCCCACTCCCATGTATTTAGAGGAGGTACTTATAGATTGTGGTAAATGCAACATTAGCGTCACCTAGGGTATTTAGCAAGAACTATTTCTATAGCAACGACCCCCCCTTCTCTTCACACCTTAATTTTTAGGTTATGTTGACGTCTCTTTCTGAAATAAAGACATGAATAATAATAACCAATAAAACAAACCAAAAATTAAACAAAATAAAATCTATCATTAATCAAATTCAATCAAATGTTTAAGTCTGTTGCAATCGATCTATCATAGAACGATTACAACAGACTTTAACATTTAATTGCATTTGATCGATTTTATTTGGTTCCATTTTTAGTTTGTGTTCTCGGTGACGTAGGGGACGTAGCAATTACTACAATTCTTTCACCACTTTTCCTATAGGAGTGGGCACACCGTGGCCTTCCCTCTCTCCTAACAGTACGGTCTGCCGGGTCGACTTCAACCGCTCGCCCTGAAAAATCTCACTTTTTAGAGTAAGCCCCCTTTCTTCGGAACACGTCACATATATTTTTTAGAGAGCGTGAATGTAAAGATGAATTGACAAAAGAGCATATTATAAGGCTAAGAATTAATGTTTAAGTATTATTATTACTATTATTATTATTATTATTATTATTATTCGTCAAATAATATCATCAATCTATTTTTGGAATTTTGAACAATTACAATTGTTTATAAAATTATTTAATTAATTACATTAGCGAAATAAACAATGGAAAAATATGAATAATATCCAAACTGTTTTCAGAATACTCATCCTTATATTCAATTTTCCTAATATTAAATTACATGTTTTGATGCATTTTTTTGTATAACTAGTTACAGCTACTCTTATTGTTACTGAAAACTATATTATTCCTTTTATATTCATAAAAAGTATCAAGATTTTAATGAATTTTTGTAATTTTGCTACATATAACAATGCAAAAACAGGCTTACCTGATCAGAACACCATCTATTGGATTTATCTAAACTACGATACCCCTCCGGATGCTAAAATAACAACTACTGCATACACATCCACACGCGACGCATAGGTCTGCTTGTTACTTCGCTGCCGCCATGTTCACGTAACCACTTTATCGCCGGCCAGCGCTCGCCATATTTGATCGTATGATCGCGCGTGCGCCAACAAGGCGGGAAAGCTTTTAAAAATAGCGTACGCTTTTTTAAATTATATGAATTAAATATAATAATAAATATATTGCAAATTAGTAGATCACATAGTTTTATATAAAAAAAAATCACTTTGGTACTTTAATTTCGTATGAAAAAATCTTTTTCTACAAAACAAAATTTTTAAATAAAAATCGAACTTAACTAAAATAATATCGACTACTTTATACAATAGGGAATTCAATTTGGTTGAGTCCGTATAAAAAAGTCAGGTTTCAGTTTACTAAATTACGAAATAGTACGGAATAACACAATTGCTTTATGACATAAATAGTATCACAAGTCTGTTTTTATCGATTTTAACATTGTGAAGTTAGAGTTCAAATATAAACAAAAGCAGGCCATTCTGATGCAATCATAAAATCTTATTAAATTCGTTCAATCATTTAGTATTATGTAGAATTTGTTAATATTTATTATTACGTGTTGCAGAACGGTATGCACGTTTATTTAATTTCAAAAAATATAATATCGATATAACTCCATTATTCATTTAAAAATTATTGATTATTAAAAATTTATTACATTTCAATTATTATATTATTAGAAAAATTAAAATATCACCTTTTATAACACAAATATTTGTAACTTACTGTTCTTATTTGTTGAAAATTTTTTATTCTAAACTTATTAATCGTATATCTTTTCAAGTTCAATTAAAATCATTTAATGCAGTTATTGTTGTTTGACTTTGAAAAATTGCATTTTTGATTTGATATTAAAATATTTTTTAAATTTTGCTTTCACACAAAACGTGCACTGTGACCGCACATATGGTAGCACGCTGTGCTGCACATCGTTTACACAGAGTGTTCTCACCTTGAGTGAACATTGAGCACCCTCACCTTGTACATACACCGTGTTGCGTTCTTGGAGACACATCATGTTGGCACATTGGGTAGCTACATTGCGTTCTCACACATTGTTATCTGGGTGGCAGTTGATATTCTAATATGGGTATTTATCGTGCTTGCTTTCTAAAACAAAAACAACGTAGCACTATTTCATTTACAACTTTTTACTATAACTTAGATTTACATACATTCTTAATTTTGAAATTATACAGTCTAATTAAAAAAAATTTGAAATTAAAGTAATATGACTTAGAAAACACGACAACTTCAAGTCAGTTGTGTTTAACATTGTGCAATTTTCAAGGTTTGGTTTCAAACGTCTTGGAGTTACAAACATTAGATTTAATTATAATCTTTATTGCAAGAATATTTCATGAAAGATATCTAATAATCTCTTCAAATCACTAATTGAGTTTCATAATTTTTGAAAATCACTTACGAGTTTTATTTTTTATGACTTTTTCTTTTAAGTTGAGAAATTGACCTTATCCAGAAAAAAATTACAATAACATTTTTAAGATAAATATATTATGTACATATTTATAACTTAAGAATACATCGAAATATTTCAATTCTTTTATCTATATCGTCTTAAAGAACCTCAACAAAAAGTTAATCTTGGGGATTTAATTATTCAATGACAATGCACATTCCCAATCACTTGGTCATTCAATAAGATCTAGAGAAAAATAAATATTAGATACGAAGCCGTTAAAAACATTTGTAACGCCCTGGGACAGGGGGAGGGGCACCTCGAGGTTCACTCCAATGTTAAACTTACACAGACCTTATACAGAAAAAGCGACCGGAGGCGGTTTCAAACTGTCAGGAAAAAGCGTTAAGTATTTTTTGAATGGTCAGCATATATGTGAGGTGTCAAAAAATGGTCTCTTCAAAGTATATTTCATTCGACATAGAATTTCATGAAACGTATAGATTCATAAAGTCTCAGAAAATTATTTTCGGTGCCTGTTTTGAGAATCTTAAAAATCAGTAGTATCGAGATGGTCTGAAAGATCTAAATTCTAAAATCTAAAATTATGTCGATGAACCTAGAACGTAATGGAAGGAAAGTGGCCTGGAAATTTTTACGCAATATCTTCTATTAGCTTTAGTAAATTTCCCGAGTACCCCATCCTTTGAATTGAAGGATTAAACCTAGAGGCGTAAAGAAAAGCAGGTATATATTTGGGATGAGAGGGCGGAGCACTTCTGACACTCCTATTAGATCCCATAGATATTGTTGTTTTTCATTCAATATTTTCTATTTCTTTTAGCAAAATATATTTAATAAATAATTGTAAGAAACACTTAAAGGCTTCAACCCCTGTGAACGATACAAAACATGTACCGAAAATATCCAGCTAATCATACCAAAATGTCGATACGTAAAGCCTTTGAAAATTTAAACGTTTATGGTTGTAATTAACATCAAAGAAACTGAGCCTCGAACTGAGCAGTGTGGTATTTTAGATAAAAAATGAATAGATAAAATATTAAAAACTATGCATTTACTGATACATGTTCGTATTGTTTAAATTTAAACTAAGTTTCTATTTCAGGTTGTACACTATTTGTAGTTATCTCAAGTTCAAAAATTATTTTAAAACTTGCGGAAAATATTTTCATTGTTAATTGTAACTAACTTAAAAGATTGCGCTAGGCGAACTTTCGAATAAGCATGTCAGTTTAAAGTTATGTAGTTATTTAGAGTCATTTAGAGCTAAAACGTGCCAAAGAGATTCGTAGAGAATCCTTTAAAGAATAAAATTAAGTAAAAAAAAATAATTTTAAATCTTGTTTTTTTTTCAAAATTCGCCTCGTAATAGGAGCATTTTCTTTAAATTTAAAAGTTACTTTGTATGACGTTTATTTTTTAACTTGAAAGAACTTCTGTACATAGTTCTTTATTGCGTCAAATTGGAAGTCTGAGAAATTGAACAATTCTGACCCTACTGGCGTTTGGCACCAAACAATAAACTTTGATACACTATGCCTTAAAAATGAAATTATTCTCAACCAAACGACGAAGTTGTTTTGTAGTTGTATCGTAATCTTTTCATTTTTAATTTCACTCATAAATGAAGGACTGCAGTACAGAACAAGATAAGCAACTAAAGCGGAATTTTCAGTATAACGAAGTAACATTCTGTAAAATCGAAATCACCATTTGAAGATAAAAAAAACTTTGGTCCTGAGATGAAGTGTTTCTAAATTAAAACAAGAAAATTTATAATTTTAAAAAATCCAGTTTCGAGAAACAGAATGTAGAAGTTTACAATTTCAAAGTGACAGGAGCCTAAAACTGGAAAAGGCTCGGTCGCAAAAAACGATAAAAAGTACAATTTGCAGAATAAATAAAAAGAAAAATCTTGCTTCTGAAATGTTGAGTTGCTAAATTGAGAGAAGATGATTTAAATTAGAAAAAGTTAATCAATTACGAATAAATCATTCAAGAATTTGGAGGTTTAAATTCTATGGGCTTTGAAAATCTTCTTTGGATAAACACTAATATCAATTTAAAAATTTTTTAAAATAATAAAAACTTGCTCCGGAGATACAGAGGAGCCGAATAAAAATGAAAAAGTTTTCATGTAAAAAAATTGATCCATTGCAGGAAAATAAAAATTTTGTGTCGCGGTCTTGCTCGCACTGTAACATATGAGTTGTCGCTGAAAGACATATAAAGAGAAGAAAGGTGTATGTTTATTTGTAAATGAATAATGAAAATAATAATTTTAACGAATATTATTTCTGATGGCACGGCAAAAAGTTAAGTAAAAAAGCCGCCTTATAAAACAGACTTTTGTAGAAAATGAAGATTTAAGACTTTTGGTGGGGATTCGATTGATTCAAGAGATTTTTTTTGAGAAAAGAAGAATTAGGGGCGAGGGAAGAGATGTGGAGAAGTTGCAAAAAGGTATGGAATGGAGTGGTATGGGTATTTTCCTGTTCCCCCTACTGCGCTTTGAGCCACCGCATCTCATTGTCGGGATTACCGGGAAGTGTTCTGAGCCAATCACGTTGCTCACTTTTATTCTAACCATCAACCTCCTTATTGTTTCTTCTGCCAGAATGTATTATATTACGGTACCCTATATACCTGCGTACGTATATTCACCTTCATCTCTCCTTATATGGTATGATATGGGTGGCCGGAGGAGTGGAAGGCAGAGCTGCTAGTACCGTTGATTAATAAAGGAGAAGGCAAAAGGAAGGAGGAATATAGAGGTATCACACTCAAGTAGGTAGGATATAAAATATATGTGGAAGGGCTTAAAAGGGGTTTGGAAAGACAGGTGGAAGACAAAAAAAGTACACCTTAAAACCAAGCAGGTTTTAGAAAAGAGATTGGAACCATACATAACGTCTACGTGCTGAACTATCTAGTTAATAGGAACCTATAGCCCAGGCATTACGTCGAAAAAAGTATGAAATTCCAGAAAAAATCCTACTTGCAATGTTTTTAATGAGAAAGTTTCGTTAAGGGGTCATTTTTGACATATCAAAAATGCTAGAACAGACAAATTGCCATACCGGGGTTTTTTTAAACAGTTCAAAAGTTACTTTTGCGTGGACGGATAATTCCCATTGGATTTAAGAGCAAAATGTCCATTGGAAAAAAGAAAGAAAACAAAATCTGAACAAATTTTGTTCAAAAAATAATCCGCTAATTTCTATTGGTTCCGAGTTATGATATATTGAAAAATCCCCATTTGTATGGAGTTTCAGCGAAACATCACTAAGTTTTAAAAAATACTGTGTATATTTGCAAATAATTACTGCACGGAAAAATGTTTCACAGGTGAATGAAACTAGACTTAATTTGCTGTAATTACAAAAAAAAAAACAATGTCCTACCAATGTCCAATGTCATGAGTTATGACCCCTCAAAGTTGGCCACTTTTTTCTGTTTTTACGGGCAAAAAAGTGGACTTTAGTTTTTTCCAAATAAATCGTGTCAAGTTCAGTTTACGTTGATTTACCAGAAGATGAAATAGAGCCTACAAAAATCTGCGTATATCTAAAAAAAAGTCTTTCAGGCCTATTATTTTGGGAATTGTAAGGTTTCAAAAATTTTATTTTTTTGTTGTTGCATTTTTGACTAAAATCGAAGAAGTTGTGACTGGAAAATATCTCATTTCCTGTGGGTCCCACCACCGTAAAGTATAACTACATGCATATTGCGAAATTTGTGTCCCAAATAAGTGTATATGATTCATTTATCATGTATAATACGTCTTTTGACATTAATAAATAATTAATTGTTTATAACAAAAGCTGGCTAACATGTGTAATATGTTTTATATCCATAAGAAAATATTTATATTAATAATTGTTTATAATAAAATATCTCTATAACCACTGTTGAGTACTTTTTGACTTTTTTTGTGCAGCTTGATGATAACTTAAAATGTGATATATATTTTTTATCAATAAAAAAATAGTTTTTTGCAATTGTTTGTAACAATATCTTCTAATGAATACTTTTTTAGCATTCAATTCCGTACATACTTCCAAAGCGCTTGCAATTCGTAGTGATTACTGTAAATTGTACATAATTTGCTGTGACCATTTTTTGGCATTGAAAATAATTAAGTAATTGAATGATATAAAAAATTTCAAATGAATTATTCAATGTATTACTTTGTATGAAAATAAATACTCAATTTCACACCACCCAGGAGGTCAGTTTCTTAATATTGAATTACGTTTCATATGTAATTATTTGCAACTAATCAATTAGTTATTTATTCTTAATGCGAAAAAATGGTCACAGCATATTATGTAAAATGTACGGAAATCACTGAGAATTACAAGTGTCTCTCTATGTAGTGTCTCTGTGTAGTGTCTCTCTATGTCTCTCAAGTGTAGACTCTATTTCATCCTCTGGCACAATATATAATTAAAAATTTGTCATAAGGACAACCGCAGGTTTTCGCCGGGAGCGGGTGCTAACATGAAAAATTGCACCCGCTCCCAGCGAAATCACGGTAAAATTTCAGCCACAACCACGTCTCACAACCGTGAGATGGGTGGTTACAATCTGTAACGGAATCAACAAGACGATCCGGCAAAACTTTCGTTTTTTTCGTTTTCAGGCTATTAACGAGTGAAAGCTTGGCACCTCCAAGGGCGCCGATGATAAGGACAATTAGTTTAATAGAATAATCCGTGTACAATCGTTGCAACTCCCTTATAAGGTCTCCATACCTCTCTTTCTTTTCATTCTCCTTGGCTATGATGTTTTTTTCAGCTGGTGCCGAAAGTTCGATGACGAACATGGTTCACTTCTCGAAGTCAAGAATAATCATGTCAGGTCTCGAGTGTGCAACAAAAACAATTGTCCAGAATATAAAATTCCAGTAAATGCGGCACTTCCCATTCTCGACAATTGACTCTATTTCCCTAGGAGCATTTAGAGGAGCGATATTAATGTAAATGCCTTAAGAGTGACAGAGATGGTAATAAAGCACTCTTATTACCGCATTGTGCCTTTGGATGTAAGTCGTTCCCGCGAGAGTTGCACAACTAGATAGTATGTGAGCTAAATACTCGGGGTGTGCATGGCACACTCTGCAGCTATCATGGGGAATGTCTTGGCTCAAAATGTGGCAGCGGTATGTTAAGGTGGAAATAACACCGTCTTGGTATGCCAAAATGAAACCCTCTGTACCAGACTTCAATCCGGGTGATTTAAGGAAAGCAAAAGTTAGCTCACATGATATTAACTGATCCTCCACATTTCTGTGGAAGATACCGTGCATCCTCTTATCGCGGAGCTGTTCACGAAAGTTTTTCTCTTGTGCCTTCTTAATCCGGGCTTTCAGGAGTGAGTACTCGAGATAGATAAGATTTGATGCATTTTGCTCACCCCTAATACTGAAGTTAAGTCCAAGTGTTTCAGCAGCCTCTTCCGCTGCTTTGTACAGAAACGCTCCTTTTCCCACTTCTTCGTGCTTCCTGATCACTTTAAGAAAAGGGTCTCTTCGATTTGCGACTCTATGCGCAGTACCCAGAATAATCCTATTGTAAAGACATTTAAGACTCAATATTCCGCGACCCCCTTGACGGCGTGAGATGTACAGTCGCGGAACGGAAGACTTAAAATGCATGCTTTTGTTCATGTGCATAACCTTTCTTGTCCCGATATCAAGGGATCTGAGATCGTTCTTCGTCCATGGAACTACTCCAAATGAATAGAGTACTACTGGGACCGCAAGCATGTTCGTTGCAGATACTTTGTTCCTCGCCGACAGTTCGGAAGACCAAATCTGCCGGATGAGACGTTTGTATCTGCTTCGGAGAGTATCCTTTATAGATGTCACATCCTGAATGCGGCTCTGGGGCACGCCCAGGTATGTATAAGTCTCTCCAGCACAAAGGTGTCGTATAGCGCTTCTATCTTCGAGCTCAGGGTCTTCAGAGATGCCATTAAGTTTTCCTCGCTTCAAATAAGCCTTGGCGCATTTGTCTAACCCAAAATTCCATTCCTATTTCCTTAGTATATCGTTCGACAATCAGTGATCCCAGATCTGAAACGAGATGCGGTCCAATACTATGACAGGTCTATGTCCGTGTGAATATAGTAGGAGACGCTGTAAAGACTGAGTTACGCGCGCCACCCATTTCTCCTCTTCTGAATTTGAAAACTCGAAGATGCACGATTGCCGGTCGGAGCACTTCGTCGATTCTATTTATATATCTATCTGCTAAC
>NC_046663.1:130390245-130399899 GCF_010883055.1 Belonocnema kinseyi
AGATATATAAATAGAATCGCCGAAGTGCTCCGACCGGCAATCGTGCACCTTCGAGTTTTCAAATTCAGAAGAGGAGAAATGGGTTGCGCGCGCAACTCAGTCTTTTACAGCGTCTCCTACTATATTCACACTGACATAGCCCTCTCATAGCATTGGACCGCATCTCGTTTCAGATCTGGGATCACTGTCGACAATACATGTAATGTATTATAATTTAATGCAATTGTTTAAGCTAAATTGTGTATGTGTATGTGTATGAAATTGTATTCTGATTGGCTTTAACTGTCTAATGTGTATATGTCGGTTGTATGCTGTTGAATGCTGTTGAGTGCTCGACATCGTTTTACCCAACTTTTCATCAATTGCTAGATGTAGTTACTCTTTATTTTTAGCATAGATCTTAAGATTGTCCATGTAAAATACATGAGCGACCTCGTACTTTCGATTTGCAGGTTTGCCGCACAATTACCCGTCGGAATGGCGATGTGCTAGAGATAGTGGCTAAAGATAAGTCTATGGCGGGTCGAATCGAAAGCTTTCCGATAATCAATTAAGGCCATCGATAGCCCTGGCCTGTAATTCTTCGAGTCAGCTAAGTTGCCTATTTTCGGCAGGAGTATTGTGCGCCCGTATTGTTATTATTACTATGAAATATTGATCAATTTAACATTTAATATCTGAAAAGATGGTCATATGATTTTATATTTAATTTTGGAAAAAATTGTACCTTATTAAATATACACGGAGAAAACCAACTTTATTATAATTTCACTTATGTACCTATGTTATTTTGTTAATTTATTTAATTTATTGCAAGGAATGTTTGCGCATCGCAGAATCGCAGAACGCAAAGTCCCATATACTCGTAATTTACATCGTGTAAGAAACTAGGCATGTAAAGTACCTAGTAATTCACCGTAAAAAACTACGTAAATCACCCAGGGTATTTTACTTACACACCCCTGATAACCAGTGCTAGTTTCACGCGCATGCGCATCGGCGATTGCCATGACAACAACCGTTGGAAGTTTTGGACTTGTGTTTTTAACACGAAGGAGTGGGGAGTGAGTAGAACACTTCGTGGGCACTGCGCATGTGCGTGCAACTGGCCCTGGGTATCCATTCGTGGTAAACATTAACGAATTCTTGGACGATTGTGGTTATGTCTTTCCATCCTATACATATAGAGTGATACCCTCGGAGTAATAATAAGGAGACCGATCTCCGTACATACGTTTTGACTGAGGTAACTGTACATTTAATGCATTTAAACACAATGCTCACAAGGATACATTTTCCGCCTGCATGCAAGCGAGGTGTAAATGGACCATTACTTGGAACGATTTTTTAATATTGAAAACGTATTTTAAGTCTATAAGAAGCATCCGGTTCGGCATTTAAAATGAAAAACACTTTTCCAAGACACTATTGCTATTAATCGTGTCAGATTAATCTGAATGCATATTATATGTTATGTCGGCGCTCAACCTGCTAAACCTGTAACAGTTTTTAGTTCTTATAAACAAAATATATTATAGTATATTGTGAATAGGTCTAGAGGCCAGCTACTTCTGGCGTCTTATCATCCATACATATCTAAATTTGAAGTCCAGCCATCTATGACCTCTGACGTCTTATCATCCATACATATTTGAATCCGGAGTCCAGCCACCTCTGATCTCTGACGTCTTATCATCCATACACATTTGAATCCGGAGTCCAGCCACTTCTGATCTCTGACGTCTTATCATCAATACACATATAAGCGTTCTGGCCTCCTGGCACGGCAGCATTCTAATATTGTAACTGGAAGCAAAAACTCTGCTCGAATAAATATTGAAATCCAAAAGTCTCCAAAATTATAATCCTTTCCTTAAATAGAAGAAGAAATACAGTTCACAATATGTATTTAAAATTTTATCTTTTTAAAATGTACACAGAACATGCGTCACCTTTTAAACATCTGATTAAAAGAAAACATTTAGTTACAAATAAGAAATAACATAAATTGTTGAGCGTAAAGCAACGATTAAAATAATGTTTACTAAACAAGTATACCAGTATAAAAGATTTGATACTCTATATATTATTATTTAATGCTACTACACAGTAAAAATAAATACTTAAAGTTATATTCGACTTAATTTCAGAATTGACTTGAATTAAGGAAGTACCTGAATTTAAGTGTGCAAAAAAATCTTGAATAAAGCACTAACAGAACGCTTACGCTACTATACAGCTCGTGGCCATTTATTCTAGTCGCATCCTACTCCAATACTCCATGTCTATTGGTTAGTGTCGGCTATGATACAATGTTTCGATAATTCGTGAAGTTTTCGTTTTACGGATTTAAAAAAGTGCTGCAGCAAAATCAGTTAAAGTTGTCAGCCAATATTTGAATTATCAAACCCATCAAAATAATTAAAGTATTACAAAACTTTTTACTTGGCAACGCGCCCTTTCAATAAATTATGGAACACAATTGTCTGAAGATTTTGCACCGCACCTGCCCCCAATATACCTTTTTCTCATTTTTCCTACTTTTCCTGTATTTTCTTACAAGTTTGAACCCAACTTGTATATTTTCTAAAACGAATAAGTATTATATAAGAACATCTGATGAGTGCCGGTAGGGCGTGAGAAATTCCTGATTCTTAGTTAGAATATTACCCTTAATTTCAGTTAGGATAGTGTATTAACTTGGTTACACTAGGAATCTAATTCCCTTAATTTAATATTTAGATGTAAATCTTAATTTAAGATTGCCTATGCTTCTTTTTGTGACACCTTAAAATAAGCCTAATTTTCGACTTAAATTAAGTACTTCTTTTAGCTCTATATTTATTAAGTAATATTAGGCAATAGAATTTTGAGGCTCGAGTTTCAGTCCAACAGTGTTAATTAATTAATAAGCTTTTTTTTTGCATATTTTACATTCTTAAATATGCCTAAGCTAGAAAATAATTTATATGCAACGGTTGACATAACGTGAACAATAAAAATATACTTAAAAATTATCAATTCTCTTCAATTCTGTCATATTCTCGGTTATATAACTTGAACTTAAATTCTCGGCAATTCAAGAACTCTAGTTGTCTGACGATCCGGATTTAAATATTTTAAATATTGGAGGAATTTAAATGTTAATGTTTTTATGGATCTAATTATCCAGAATAAGGCGCATGAAACATTAGTTCTTATTGCATTATCCTCCGATTTTTTCTGCAGTTTTTTCTACATTACTTCTAAAAATACAATGAAAAACATTCATAATAATTGTAAAGAATTCTTACACGGAGAAAATTTGGTTAGGAAACCTAACCGAACTTTTAATTATAATTGGGATATATAGACTAAAAGAAGAATGTTTGACATTATTGTAATAATTTGTGTCTTGCGAAATGTTAAAGAATAAATGTCAGTTCGGTAAACTTTAATAACGGAGATTAAATTTTCCAAATGTACAGTAAAGATTTTCAAAATTAATCATTAATGCACGTAGTGTAATTATTGAATACTATTCTGTCATACATTCAGGAAATATTGAATAAAGTTTCACGCTTGTTAGGTAATGTTTACAAATGTAAAGTCAAGCAAGCTTTAAATTATGCAATGACAATAATTCCCTCAAAATCGGTTAAAGAATAATAAATTTCGGTTATTCTTTCTAGGTAAAAAATGCATTATTTACTTAAAGGTTTGGTAAAGTTTTAAATGGATTCTAGAGAAAAATTAATTTTGGTTATGTTATAATCTCCTGTATACTCTATGAAAGTTTGTCCACTGTAAGCGACCTTTTCATTTTTTTACGTTAGACTTCATTCGACAGTTTGATAAACCGATAGTCACGCAGTATCTTCCATCGCCTCCACAATCTTTCAGGATCGTATGCAAGTACTGAGCACCTCGAAGATATTCACCAATTTTCTAATTTGGAAAAAGGTGTTGAATTTTCAAATGAATTACAGTCCTCATTGTCGTTTTGTATTCATTAATATATATTAGTTTGTAAAATTACAAAATAAAATAAGATTTCATTAAAGTAGGAAATTAAAAATGTAATTGCTATGAATCGAAGTTGACGCCCCTGATATAAGCCTGAGTGCTGCCATTTTAGTGGTTTTTGTCATGTGAGATGTTTTCCTACTAAATTTTCAGCTTTTTCTTCCGTTCAGTGGGATGAAAAAATTGTTTTCCTCGTATTTAGTAGGAAAAACTGGGCTTAATTGATTTATGAGTAAATTTATTATTTGTAAGAAATGAAAAAAATTGTTCAGTAAAATAAATTCTTCATATACCTAAAACCTTATATACTCGTGATCATCACTTTTTCGTACCTTATTCCTTTTCGAAATTAAAATTTGCAATTAAGAATTTTAATTGTTGATAGCTTGAATAGTTAAAAAATTTTAGGTATTGATTGTGATGAATGAAAATTCATAAATGTCATAAAGGTTTAAATTTTAAAAACTATTCTAAATATCAAAAAAAATTTCAGCATGTATTGGCAATATGTGAACAAACCTCTCAGTAAAATACGTAATACCCAGGAAACAGAAATCCATTCACTTCTGTTGAATGGATTTCGAAGGTTTTTGAATTGCGTATCTATCACTGGAATTCCAAAATTGCCTCCGATTTGTTTTTTAAAGACTGTGATAGTAGTTATAATTTCGCTGACTAACTAATATGCCGTAAAAGACTAATAACTGAAATAGCAGAAGAAATCTGTTAGACCTGCGTATGATTTCTTTTAATTTTTCGATAATTTATCAATTTAAAAAATCGTGTGAAATATGGCAGCTTAACCCCAAAAAAGTCGGCCTCATTCAAAAAGAAGTAAACCAATTCAATATAACCTTGCTTGCAATGATCATTGCAGTACATGGCAGATTCAAAGCTGCTTGAGAAAATAACCGATTCATATAGTCGCAAACCGATTCTATTTTAACTTTCTGAATCTGCAAATGACAGATACGCAATTCACAAAGTCGTCTTTTCAATGGATTCTTTTTTCCTGGGCAATCAGTTGAATGGATGAGGCTGCATACGTAAAAAATTAAATTTTTGACAATTACTCAACAATTATAAATTTTGTATTCAAGAAAATAAAATATATATCTATAAAATCTGACAGAAAATGTAGTATTGGCGAAGTCTAATGAATCTAGCCAATCCTTCTATTTAGAATTCAAATGGTAAAATCAAAATTTTATTTGAATAATACGGAACTATTTAATTGAATTGAAAAATAAATCAATTTAATTAATAATTAGCAAAAATTACTCGGACAAATTAATTAAATTTTTCATATTTTGAAAATTGGTACTTATTCAATTTGGTAGTATTATAATTTAAAACTTGACTTATTGTATTAAAAATCATTCAAATTTAAGAATTTTTATTTATGCATCTTTAAAATTGAAAAGTTTTTAATTTTTCAAATCAAACGTTGAAAATTATGCAAGTTTCACCATTAAATAGTTTCAATTCTGATGATACACAATAAAAATATCTTCAATTTGGAAGATGTCGAGTTGAAAATTTAAGTTTGGTTCTTCAAAATTATCCAGCATTTTTATGTATACATTTTTAATATTGTAGAGAGCTTAATTGAGATTATTTAAAATTGAATCAAGTAAAAAAACATTCGAAACTACATGAAAATTGCAAATATTAAAAATTAAAGTATCTTTAATTGCAAATCCTGAATAAAGACTTATTCCATGAAGAGATATTCAAAATTTTCTCAAGTTATGTGTGTTATTCATATTTTCATACACATAAGTTTAATGCAATATAATTGATAAATCGTATAAAGCGTGTTAGCTTGTATATTCTATTTAGTTCCTGAAATTTGAACCTAATTTGTTTTCAGAGATTTTATATAAAATTAATTTTCAGGTTTTTAATGCTCAATTTTAATGGCTTGAATATTTTACATCCAAAAGATTTTTAAAAAGTAGACGATGCAAACATTCAAAATGTTGAAGATTAAACAATTGAGGGTTTTAAGGTTAGAAAAATTTTAATAAAAAATCAGTCAATGTTTTTATTTACTTCTCCTCAATTTAAAAACCGGCTCTTCAATTAAATGTTACAATAAAAAATTTTGCTGAAACGGGCCCCGGATATTTTTTAGACGGCCCTGACGTACTCGTACTTCAAGTTTATAGTCGAGATTTTTTTCCGGTATCCCAGCTGTTAGGTTAGCCGTGAGGCTTACGTCGTAGGCGATAGAAAGCGTTAAAATTCGGTTAGATGGTTCCAAACCCGTCGACAGCGTTTTCGATTTTTAATAGCGTTAATATTGTTGAAAGCGTGCGAGTGTATCGTATGTAATGTATTATAATTTAATGCAATTGTTTAAGCTAAATTGTGTATGTGTATGTGTATGAAATTGTATTCTAATTGGCTGTAACTGTCTAATGTGTATATGTCGGTTGTATGCTATTGATTGATGTTGAGTACTCAACATCGTTTTACACAACATTTCATTAATCTTTATCTAACGTTTTATATATTTTATAATTATGTATATTAAAATGTCAACTACCAAGTACAGTATTAATTAAGGTACAGTTAGGTAGACATTGGTATTAATTTGTCACACTTTCATGATTGTGAATGAGGTATTATCGAATTTCGTTATACCCAACTAGAAATCAAACTTGATCAAAGTGTCAATATGTCCTGAGTTTACCCAACTGAGTTTTGTAAAGTTTCTCGAATTATTTTTCTCCGTGTATAATTAGCATGAATCAATAATTACAAACATATAGAAAAAACAATACTCGTAGGATTTGCAGTGGTGATAACGACGACCGAATACGAGCTGATCATCGTACATCCATTTGAATGCTCTTTTCCTCTTTGAAACCTTATCTTATCGTTACGAGCCGAAAGAGGCCGGTCATACCCGATCATGCACGAAACCGAAAAGAGTCAGTTGGCGCGAAATTCAAATGCCTAAATTTCAAATATGATACCATTCTCACGGGTAATACCTCAATTTGGAAAGAAAAGTTGTTTATCCATATGTTTGTGAGTATTAATTCATGCTAATTATATATATTCTTTACAATGATTATGAATGAATTTAATTGTATTTTTATTACAATATTTGAATTTCTACAATGTTTAGCTTTACTAAAGTTGGATAACATTCTGTCTTTTTTATTCATCAATTCCGAATTTTTAATTTCATCCGCGACTCCATCAACGCCTGCGTCTTCTTTGGAAAATTTCAAGTTACAAAAATAAAGACAAAAGTCAACATTGCGAGCCGAAAGAGACCGGTCGTACCCGATCATGCGCGAAACAGAAAAGCTTCTAGGCCAAACAGCTGAGTGCCGGTGAATAAGTCATTACTGTAGTTGGTGCGATAAACAAATACTGTTAAGATGGAAGTTTGTGATTATGGTAAACAAACTTTTTCCAGAAGAAACTTTACATCGACATTTCCGCGAAGTTCATAGTAAAAAATGTGAAACTCCACACAAAACTTACAAGTTTTTACTTCGTGAAACAACATTCACTAGAAAATACAATTTAAGTACGAGGTGTGTTGAAAAAATAAGGTGACTTTATGGTTTTCTTAAAAAATATTCATTTATTCCTCAATATTTATGTTGTCCCCTTCAAAGTAATTCCCCTCAGATATAATACACTTGTGCCAACGCTTTTTCCAATCATCGAAGCACTTCTGATAATCATTTTGTGGTATAGCCTTGAGTTCTTTCAGCGATGCAGTTTTTATCTCCTCAATCGTTGAAAATCGATGTCCTTTCATGGGTCTCTTCAGTTTTGGGAAAAGAAAAAAGTCACTGGGGGCCAAATCCGGTGAATATGGAGGCTGAGGCATGACTGTGGTGCTGTTTTAGTCAGAAAATCTTTCACAAGCAACGATGAATGAACAGGTGCATTATCGTGATGCAAAAGCCACGAATTGTTTTTTCAAAGTTCCGGACATTTCTTGCCTATCGCCTCTCACAAACAGTGCAGAACTTACGACCTTGTGGTAAGAATTCCTGATGCACTGCGCCACGGTAATCAAAGAAGACAGTGAGCAAAACTTTCACATTTGACCGAACTTGACGTGCTTTTTTGGGTCTTGGAGACTCAGGATGCTTCCACTGAGACGATTGGGCTTTAGTTTCGACGTCATAACCATATATCCACGATTCATCCCCAGTTATAACCCTTTTGAGAAAATCAGGATCATTATTGACTTCATTCAACATCTCCTGAACGATGTTTTGGAACAAATTTCGCTAACACACGTCTCATGCCCAAAACGTCCGAAAAGATAGCATGGCATGAGCCAACCGATATGCCAACATCTTCAGCAACTTCTCTGATGGTAATTCGGCGATTTTTCAACACCATTTCTTCCACTGCTTGAACGTTTGCATCTGTTGTTGACGTGCTGGGACGTCCAGGGCGAGGTTCGTCTTCGACATCCTTTCGGCCTTCTTGGAACAGCGTGTACCACTTATAAACATTTTTCTTATTCAGAGTAGACTCACCGTATGCAACTGTCAACATTTCAAGAGTTTTAGAGCACTGGATTCCATTTTTCACGCAAAATTTAATGCAAACTCTTTGCTCCATTTTTTTCGAAAGACGAAAATCGCCGAGCACACCAAACCCTTCTAACCTTTTACGCCTCTGCCAGAAAAACAACACGAGCTATATAGTTAAAACTGTGAAAATATTATCGTGACGAGTGTACCAACACAACAAAACAAAAAAATTAAAACTTGAATGTACGTAGCCCGCGAAAATTGAAAAGTCACCTTACTTTTTGAACACACCTCGTAGACATAAGGATATAATTCACCTGAAAAAAATCTAATTCCAATTACCGACGTAAATGTTCACTCTGTGAACAATCATTCAATAGAAAATACAATTTAAGCAGACGTTGGGAAACTATTCACCAGAAAGAAAGTTTGAAAAATCTTCTAATTCAATGTAAGTACACAAAATATTCTGTCATTCTGTTTTATTGCTTACCTCGAATTAAATAAGTTATTCGCAAATTATTGACTTTTGAGTAATATTTCGATGGTTCCTTTTAAGGCTAAATATTATTTTGAAAATACTTATTTTTTAATTAAAATTAGGCTATCCATATAAGATATGCTCAACGAGGCGTTCTTCAGTCTGCTGAAGAAAATTTAAAAAGAAAGCAAACGACAGCAACAGATGATGCTAAACGTATTCGTTATTTTAATTATGTCATTGCTTCTTCAATTCATTCTAATATTGAAAAACGAATGTCTCAAACGAAAAAGAAGACGTCGGTGAGCAAGATAAATGTCAAGATTCTAAATTTTCGCTCAACAAAGAAAATGTAAGTACAGGGCATTCCATTTCGAAGCCTACTTACTTACAAAAGGAATCGTCAAAGGAAGCAAAAAACATGCATGAAACAGTTAATATCCATATAGGATTTGACCACGTATATTCTAGGCCAACAGACCAGCAGTCAGCAAAAAAGAGACGTTTGCAGTAAATAATTTACGCCTAATGGTACAGTCTGTCAATTTAAAGCGTGGGTGGCTTTATTCGCAGTCGGTAAGGTGTATCGACATGATTTTGGTGTCAAAATATTAAGAAGAGCTCCCTCTTTCATGCTTTTTGATTTAA